>NC_064627.1:282817380-283120410 GCF_023864275.1 Schistocerca cancellata
TAGTCCACCTCAACGTCTTTCCTCCAATTAGCTTAGTCCATCACCGAGTACCTAACCAGCATACATCATCAAATCGCCACTGATGCCCTTAGTCAGCCACTGACTACCTAATCAGCATACCTCAACGTCTCATCTCCAAAGGACTTAGTCAACCACTGAGTACCTAACCAGCATACCTCAACGTCTATCCACTATCAGGCTAAGTGCACCACAGAGTTCTTAATCATTGTACCTAATCGCTTTGCCTCCAATGAGCTTAGTCTGCCACTGAGTACATTAACAGCACACATCAGCGTCTCGTCTCTGACTGGCTTACTTTGCCACTGAGTACCTAACCAGCATACCTTGTTGTCTCACCTCCGACAGGCTTAGTGCACCAATGAGTACCTAATTAGCATACCTCATCATTTCACCTCCAAAGGGCTTAGCCTGACATGAGTATCTAATAAACATACCTCAAAGTCTCACCTGCAGCGGACTTAATCTGCCACTGAGACCCTAATCAGCACACGTTAATGTCTCGCCTGTGATGGGCTAGTTCCCCTCTGAGTTCCTAATCAGCATACCTCAATGTCGTGCCTCCGAAGGGCTTAGTCCGCCACCGAGTACCTAATCACCGCACCTCATCGTATCGCCTCCGATGGGCTTAGTCTACCATCAAGTATCTAATCAGCATACCTCATTGTCTCACCTCCGATGGACTTAGTCTGCTACTGTGTACCTAATCAGCATTTCTCATCATCTCCCTTCTGGTGGCTTAGTCGACCACTGGGTACCTAAGCAGCAAAGCTCAATGTCTATCCAGAGACAGGCTTAGTCTCTCACTGAGTACCTAATCAGTATAACTCAATGTCTTGCCTCCGACAGGCTGTCTGTCACTGAGTACCAAATCATGACACCTCAAGGTCTCTCCTGCGGTGGCCTTACTCCTCCACTGAGTACCTAATCAACACACCACAACATCTCGCCTCTACAGGCTTAGTGCGCCACTGAGTACATAATCATCATACCTCAATGTGTCACCAATTATGTTTATGCTCATCTATGTTTCCCTTAATTGTTGTTGCTGTATACAGAATAGAGTGATGTCAGCACATGCTCCACAATTTGCCTAAATTCAAAGTTAGTGGCTTCTCCTGACTATATCTCAACTAGACTGTCTGAGATCACACTACCATCTGCCAGTAATTCCAATGACTGTAACGATCACTGACACCATTGTTTGTATTCAAATTCGGAGTAGGGCCTTTTATATCCCTCAGATGATGTGGGTGCTACTCTTTTAAGTGTTGCATGAACAATCTAACAACTGTTTTCCCTCTTCCGTCTTGTAAGCGATCCTTTGCGCCCTATGGCTGGTGGCTACGTGACTACTCCCCAATCGTGTTTCATCGTGTTTCCTGTTACACGTTATCCCTGATTCATCTACCCGCTTCGTGTCTCCTGAACTAAACACAGGTGGATATAGATTTGAAGAAATATAATGTGTTAATATTCCACAACACCCACACTCGTATATGGATGTGTATGACAGCAAATTGCTGTATGCGTTAGCAATGTGAATGGAACAGCTTGTGACTGGACATGAATATTAGAAGCGGTCATAGTTACACATTCTGTATGTTACATATTCTATATACAGTACAGTAACCAAATGCTGCTGTAGATAACAGCTCCCAGAGGGCGAGAAACAAAACTGACGACTTCTTTCCCTTTAAATCTACAATTTATCGGTGTCACCATCCAGCTTTTTAAGAGCTTTCATACTTAATCGAATTGGTCTCCATTGCTTAAAACCAATACGCCCCTTGGGAAGATAAGAGTCAATTTGCTAGGAATGATTTGCCTCCTTCAGAAAGTTTCAGGCCAGCAAATTGGGAGTAAATATTAACGCATGTTTGGTACTCCTTGGCTCACTACCACATGTTTTCAGGGAGACGTTGAAGCACTACCTTTGCCACTGAAGCTCTGGCTCCGACTGGAAAAGGTAGGAAAACAATATCGGTAGTGTCCTTGTCAAGGGAACCATCCGCGACGTTTTCTTTCATGGATCTGGTGAACCCATGGACAATTCAAATCATTCTGGCCAGACAGTGATTCGAACCACATTTCTTCTGATTGCGAAATCAGTGTCTGACTACGGGGACGGTTCACTCTGTCAGCAGTGCTACTGAGTTTCTGCAGTCTTTAAGGACACATCTAATGTGTAGTTAATATCTGGTTGCTAAGGGTATCTCAAACGATGTGTCACACACAGGTAAGCGACTCTCCTTCCGGGAACGACTGCAGCTTTCCTATCGCAAAGGCAAGAAATAGCCTGCTTAACTACAAAGAAACATGAAAGAATCCAGCTGGCATCAGGCAGCCGTCGGCACTATCACCAGTACACAGAGAGATTTCTTTCTTTTCTTCTTTGTTCTTATCGGTAATAATTCCGTAGCAGCAGCTTTTCCATACATGGTGCGTCAGCCATGATATGCCACCCAAAATTTTCCAGAACGAGATATGGTTTTTGTTGAGTAATAACGGACAATGTAGCGAATTTTCTGACTTTTGGAAGTAATTTTTAACTTTTATAGCTGCCGTATTAACACACCAACGTTTTAATAGAACCACGTATCTTGCCCTGTGGCATTTGAAAGAGCTTAGGAAGAGAATTTTAGCGCGTGTGAAACTTGTTAGATACTCATAATATAACAGCGCCGCAAGCTACGGTCTCGCCGTCAGGAAAAGAAGTCCCGCAAAAGTCTGCGCTCTACTAGATGTAAACAAACATGTAACACGGACTAAGTCCGTCTGCTTATTTCTGTGACTGTTATGTCGAGTGCTTAAAATGTTGGCCCTGGGCCTTGATTCGTGGTACAAAACTGTTCCTGCAGACAATACTGCATGCTGAATTTCATGTGGCCTTATCGCAGGGCACACTCATTTTATACCGCATTTCGTGTCTTCGGGAGTCGCCGGCGTTTCTTTGTGCATCATTTGTTTCCATTTTCCTCGCAGATAAAAGTCCAGAGACGTTAAGTCTGTTTTCTGTTTCTGGAACGAGCGATCCAAAGAATCCCAAATATTATGTTTAGTGCGTAACTATCTGTGCTTCTCCTCTCGCATAGATTATACAGACCGACTACACAGATTTTCTTTTTAAAACATGATACAGTTATCATGAAATATTTTAAATAAGATGTTGCTGATGCTTGTCGTATCATGAAGCGTGGGGATAGTACTGTAAGAACTCTTGATAAGCATGTGATAAAAACGTGGATGTAGGTGGCTGTTTATATCAATAGAGAACGATCGAATGGATGGGGTACTGGTGTCAATGACTTAGTGCCCCAAAGTTTTCGGCGCATTAGGTTCTTGGAGAGCTGAGTAAGGTTTAAGAGACTTAATACATAACTATTAGAGCAAGGAAAAAATTAATAAAAGAACTGAGACTCCATAAATCTACAACAAATTCCGGTCTATTGTTTCGTTATTAAAGTATACGTGATACCGTGGTCATTTAAAATAAAAGATTTGGAAACGATAAATGAATTTGGCGCTGTAGTAATTAACCGCTCAGCTAAGTATCACACTTCCTTGCTCATATATACTACGTGGCCCATGCACGCTGTTCTCCCGGGTACCACAGACGCCGAAAGGTTTGCCTAAGCAGAGCAGCGAAGGGGACTCCACAAAAACTGAGAGGAGACCGTGCTAAGCATAAGACCAGCGCTTAGAAACAAACACTTTACAGCCAGAGCTGGTCATATAGCTGGTCGCTAGGAAATTTGCCTGTTGTAGGAGCGGTACCGGGTTTGATTCCTGGGTTGGAGAACGGAGTCTTTGTAGAAGAATGATTGAACCTGGCCAAAACTTACACCCAAGGACCAAAGCATGTTAATTATCTGTTTCAAGGTATATCAGTACATGACAGTTAATTTATTAACAACACATAATGCACCAGTTTGTGCTTCGCAATTGGCAGTATTACAAAAATGCTATCATATCTTTGATTACAATAAAGAACAATGATTATACTGAATATCATAAATGATGCTCCTTTAAACCTGTGTTATAGACTGACAGGCCTTTAAAATTGCTTTATTCACAATACAGATGTTCAAATGCATGTCCGCCTTGTTGGGGGCATTGACGTAAGTGCCCCCCGGTATTAGCATGGACACCTCTAAACATTTCTGCAGATTCCGAAGAACAAGCATGACGTATTCATTCTTTTAAAACATTCCGTTTCGTAAACCCTGGTTTTGATGTGACCCCTTAAGAAAAAAGTCCAAAGGCGTTAAATCAGGTGACCTCACGGACCATCAAATCAAACCACCACGACCTGTCCGCCGTTCGGGGTATACATTGCTGAGATATTCACTAACCCCTCTACGATAATGGGGGTGGTGCACCATCATGCTGGAACCAGTGCCTCACTGACGTGGGATGTCTTCTTCTAGGAGATGCCCAATATTAATCACATTCTGTAGGAATTGCAAATACAGCCAACTAATTGGTCTGGGAACCAAATAAACTGGTCCAATGGTGTGGTCTCCTAGAAAGCTGCACCCCAGTGCGTTTGCACGTGATGTCGTAACCAGTAAGGATTTGCAAGAGCCCAGTAATGTAGACTTTGTCCATGGAAAGTAGCGTCATTGGCGAAATAGCATTCATCTCCTCATAAAATCTGACCGATGAAACCCGGATTCACGGCTACTTTATTTACTAGACGTCTGCAGAACGATACCCGATTTTGGAAATCGCTTCCATATAGCTTTTGGTGTATGTGCAACTTAAAGGGATGTCATTTTCGTTCCTGCAGAATCCTTTGTACCGAAGACCTCGATATCCCCACGTCCGCTGCAGCTCTTCTTTGTGCTAGTTATGCTTAGTAATAGGTATTACTGGCCGAGATCTAATGACTTTTATAATATTAATAATAATGACTATACTAGTATTATGATTATTGTTATTGTTATTATAGGTACAATAATACTGCAACCTAAATGAAATATCACGATAACACTTTCGTTGAAACTATACTGTCCGTACGCGCTATTTTCATTTAAGCTATGCTTACCGTACGCGGAATGTGTTCCAAAATAGTCAATAACGTTCTGGGAAACATCGGGTGCAGGTTGGTCTTTCCACGGAACGTGAACTGGGAAGTTCCCTCGGTTGGTAAACACATTTTTGTACGTCTAAAAACACAAGCAGAAGTAGATGTCGCGTTATAAAATGTTCTGAATACATCCTTCGGCCCTCAACTGCATTGCAGTGCGTCGTTTCCACACACACACACACACACACACACACACACACACACACCTCAAGTTGTACGGGGACAAGCATGAAAAGTGTTGTTGTTAATTTAGTATGATTATGCATCAATAACTTAAAACTAGAGAATATGTAATTCCACTAAAGCATATAGTAGCAACGGAACAGAAAAAGATATTGCCATGTATAAATTAAAATAGAAGAAAACAAGCCCAGTTGTCGGAGTAACTACTATGGCATTTTCTTTACGTAGGGCATTACTGCATAGCCACTCAGTGCATTCTCTAAACGTAAGCGCATACACACATCGAAGCATTTTTGTGTAGATGTATATATGTAGAACAGAAAGTAACTACTGAACAAGATCAATTCTTTATGGAAATTTATTTACCATTACGAAAGCTTATTAGGAAATAATTTTTCATTACGAAAGTTCACTACGTTACATTGAAAGAAGGTATTTTCTGGATGAAGTAAGTGAGTGCCTAATAACCTAAGTCACTCAGCTCAAGGAAGGGGTAGTGCTTTTCGCGACGGTTTACATGTAACTCGCCAAATTTTCCGGCCTCCTACTTACTCGGAGAGCTGAGTGACGTTAGGTGAGTTTGTGTTATTTTTAAATAACGCCTTTCATAATTAGGGTCAAAGTACTAAATTATGTTTGTCTGCGGCATTTCACCGAACGAAAGCAGAGGAGACCAGCGTCGTACACTTCCTTTGTAACACGTCTTATTTAGCGCCGTTTACAGGAAACCTACCCGTCCTCAGGAGATGGCGATATCGTTTATATATACACAGCAGCCCCAACAAGCGATTCCAACTCCCATTTAGAACGTCAGAGTACCTTACGGATGCGTTAATATGGTAAATACACTAAAGCACCGAAGAAGCTGGTATAGGCATGCGTATCCGAATACAGAGTTATGCAAACAGGCAGAATATGGCGCTTCGGACGGCAGCGCCTATATAAAACAAGTGTCTGGCGCAGTTGTTAGATAGGTTACTGCTGCTACAATGGCAGGTTATAAAGATTTAAGTGAGTCTGAACATGGTGTTATAATCGGTGCGCGAGCGATGGGACACAGCATCTCCGAGGTAGCGATGCGATGAAGTGGGTATTTTTCCCTACGACCATTTCACGAGTATACCGTGAATATCAGGAATCTTGTAAAACATCAAATCTCCGGCATCGCTGCGGCCGGATAAAGATCCTGCAAGAACGAGACCAACCAGAGACTCGTTCAACGTGATGGATGTGCAACTCTTCCGCAAATTGCTCCAGATTTCAACGCCGGGCCATCAACAAGTATCAGCGTGCAAAACATTCAACGAAGGCCCACTCGTGTACCTTTGATGACTGCACGACACAGAGCTTTACGCCTCGCCTGGGTCCATCAACGCCGAAATTTGACTGTTGATGACAAGAAACATGTTGCATGGTCGGATGAATCTCGTTTCAAATTTTATCGAGCGGATGGACGTGTATGGGTATGGAGACAACCTCATGAATCCCTGGACCCTGCATGTCAGCAGAGGACTGTTCAAGCTGCTGGAGGCTCTGTAATGGTGTGGGGCGTGTGTAGTTGGAGTGATGTGGGACCCCTAACACGTCTAGATACGACTCTGACAGGTGAAACGTACGTAAGCATCCTGTTTGATCACCTGCATCCATTCATGTCCACTGTGCATTCCGACGGACTTGGGCAACTGGTTCAAATGGCTCTAAGCACTATGGGACTTAACATCTGAGGTCATCAGTCTCCTAGACTTAGAACTACTTAAACCTAACTAACCTAAGAACATCACACACATCCATGCCCGAGGCAGGATTAGAACCTGCGACTGTAGCAGCAGTGCGGTTCCAGACTGAAGCGCCTAGAACCGCTAGGCCACAGCGACCGGTTTTGGGCAATTCCAGCAGGACAATGCGACACTGCACACCTCCAGAATTGCTTCAAAGTTGCTCCAGGGACACTCTTCTGAGTTTAAGCACTTCCGTTGTACACCATACTCCCCAGACATGAACATTATTGAGCATATTTGGGATGTCTTGCATCGTGCTGTGTAGAAGAGGTCTTCACCCCTTCGTACGCTTACGGATTTATGAGCGACCCTGCAGGATTCATAGCGTCAGTCCCCTCCAGCACTACTTCAGACATTAGTCGAGTCCATACCACGTCGTGCTGCCACACTTCTGCGTGCTCGTGGGGGCCCTGCACGATATTAAGCAGCTGTATCAGTTTCTTTGGCTCTTGAGTGTATTTGAATAAGTAAAACATTTAAGGTTGAAAATGCTAAGCCATAAATTTGTTGGTTTTACTAGTTTTGGATTATTCACCCATAAACAAATCAGAAACTTTAAAAAGGTTTGAAACTAAGTTTAAAGTTTGCTGGAAGTCGCTAATTGCTCTCATTATGAAACTATGAGTTCGTCTGGGTAATTTTCGCTCTGTTTTTAGCAAAATTAGTTTTTCACTGATCTCAATATCTATAACATCATACCTCTTAACCATGTGTCGTACAATGATATACGAGGCGTATTCGGAACGTAAGGTCCGATTAGGTGGGAAATGGAAATCACTGTGAAAATCCGATGGAACTTCGCACAGATGTGTTGGGCAGTGTCTATAGTGTGCATGTCGATCGCTTCACGTCGCTCTTTTCAATTCAGAGCGCAAAGTGATCACGCAGAAATGCCTTAAACAACAGTGTATCCCGCCAAGTACGTGGATCTGGTGAGAGATTTCGCCTAAAGATACACAGCCACATAACATAAATGTCATGCCTTTCTTTCTTCAAGATAATTTTCAGCTGATTTCCGCAGAGCCAATGGAGACGCTCCTTCTGCGTTTTCGATGGTAAGTGTTTGATCACCCACAATACAGTCCTTAATTGGCTCCCTCCTTTGTCCATCTCTGCTCACATGAACCGCTGGCTAAGAAGGCAACATTTCGGCACGAACATCGAAAGGCAGACTAGCGTAGAGAATTGGCGGAAAGCACAGGTGACTGCTTTCTGTGACGAGGGTACTGGAAAGTTTTTACAACGCCACGACAAATGTCTAAGTTGGTGCGGCGACTATTTAGAGAGGTAGCTGGAAGGTGTAGCTAACTTTTGCGATAAAAACTTTTTGTATATGAATATGGCATCAGGCTCACCGTCCATTTGACCACTTCTTCTGTGCGGATGTACTAACAGTGCCAGAACTTTTACGGGAATCGGCAGTAAAGCAGCGAGTAATGAGTATGATGGGCAGGGGCACTATGAATATAGTGAGGGACAATAAATTACGAATGTGGGTCTCACGGGAGGCGTGCCAGAGATAAGTCCCTGCAGTTACACGATCCTCTGTGTCCTCGGTGGCTCAGATGGATGGATAGTCTGTCATGTAAGCAGGAGATCCCGGATTCGAGTCCCGGACGAGCGGTTCGAGTCCCGGACGAGCGGTTCTAGGCGCTTCTGTCTGGAACCGCGCGACCGCTACGGTCGCAGGTTCGAATCCTGGATCTGGCATGGATGTGTGTGATGTCCTTAGGTTAGTTAGGTTTAAGTAGTTCTAAGTTCTAGGGGACTGATGACCTCCGATGTTAAAGTCCCATAGTTCTCAGAGCCATTTGAACCATTTGAACCTGCAAAAAGCGTTCGACAGTGTAAGTGCAAAATGTTGAGAAAAATCCTGAGAAAAATAGGGATAAGGTATAAAGAAAGACGGATAACACACACTAAGAACAAGAACCAAAAGGGAATAATAAGACTGGAAGACCAAGAACGAAGTGCTCGGATTAAATAGGATGTAAGACAGGGATGTAGTGTTTCGCCCCTGCTGTTCAACCTACACGTCGAAGAAGGAATGACAGAAATAATAAATAGTTTGAAAAGTGGAATTAAAATTCAAGAAGAAAGAATATCAGTGTTAAGATTCGTTGATGACGTTGCTGAGGAGGGGGAAGAGATTAGTGTTAACGTCCCGTCGACAACGACATTGGAGATGGAACAAAAGCTCCGATTGGGGACGGATGGAGAAGGAAATCGGCCGTGCACTTCGAATGAACCCTCCCAGCATTTACATGGAGTGATCTAGGAAAATCACGGAAAACCTAAAGCAGGTTGACCGGACGTGGGTTTGAACTGTAGTCTTCCCGAATGCGAATCTACTCTACTACCCACTACGCTAACCCTCTGAATCCGATGACATTACTGTCCTCTGTGAAAGTAGAGAAGAATTATAAGACCTTAGGACCCAGGACCAGGATCAGGATTAATTTAAGGAAAACACGTGGCAGGGTGGCAATTTGATGCGTCATTTATTATTCCCAAATAAATATTTTATTTCATAAAAATTCCATCATAAACCAACTAACAGTTACCAAGATTCTTGCCCAGTACATACCAATAGTTATATTTTTAAGTAAAATCGTAATAAGTAAGGATATTTGCATTATACATAAAATTGCAAATGGTACTTGAAGAACACGAGAACTATGCAATACAATGGTGGCCCGATTACAAATAGTTAATTGATTAAACAAACCTGCGGCTGCACTCTGTCCGTGCAAGTAACATCACAACTGTTGGTCATCCCCATAACGGGACTTGAACATAAGTTGAAGAGCTGTTAGATAAAAGACATAAAAATCTGTACATCTCGACTGGTTTTCCTGCTCTCTCATACGCAAGATAAGGCCAAGCTGGCCCAACAATACCGACGTGTGAAAACCGAAGCCAACAGTAGTACTCCACTGATTTGTCAGAAGCCTGTTACACATAAATCAAGTTAAGTACTTAAACAAATTACCACATCCCCAAAACATTATTAAAATGATAATGACAATTAGACCCCCTTATCTTAAGAAATCATGAAACTTAGTGCTCAGTTTGCCGAAAGGCTTTCTTGACTCGCTCACAAGGACCTTACAGTAACAGAAACACTGAGTAGTTTACTTCCTAGTCCGGTGACAACCCCGCCACGGCATGATACTGAAAGAATGAACATAAACAACTCAACCTGAGGCTGGAACGGGAGATCCACAGAAGTGCGTGTGACCTGCCAAGACTTAGGCCTCGTACGATACGGGACACCGCCAAAGCAGACGGAAAACGCGTCTCTGTCCCAGAAAGCACAACACCAACGCGTCAACCGCTGCCGATTCAAAGCTGTCGATGTATACCAGACAACAAACAATAAAAATGTTTGATAGAAATTAACATGCACAGCAATACTTAAACGGCCAATTAAAGATTATTTTCAAGAAAACCAATAATTAAAACTTCAATATAAAAGAACCCCGTTCATTAACATTGCAAGTTAACCTTCCTAGCAATAACAAGAAATAATGTACAAATAATAATTACATAATTGGTTCACATGGCTCTGAGCACTATGTGTCTTAACATCTGAGGTCATCAGTCCCCTAGACTAAGAACTACTTAAACCTAACTAACCAAATGACATCACACACATCCATGCCCGAGGCAGGATTCGAACCCGCGATCGTAGCAGCCGCGTGGTTCCGGACTAAAGCGCCTAGAAACTCTCGGCCACCGCGGCCGGCAATTACATAATTACTCAACAAGATTAAAGAAGTGAAGATATTCCCCTACTCTTAGGGACTACTAAACACTGTAATTTGGATGCGCACCATATGGCAGATGACCGTTTAAAAAACGTTCCTCAACACGGAGTAGAAAAGTCTGCGAATACGAATACCCACGCACGCATGACCCACACGTACGTACCTTTAGGCTGAGCGCACACAACTTTAGTTACAGGCCAAATCCAATAACTCGCCCAAGGAAGGGCCTAACGTCTGCAACAAACAGCAGTATCGAATACTCAATGATTTCAAATACCAGATTAAAATTGCAAAATACTAGCTTGTCGCTTACAGAAACGTACAGCTTGGCACACACACAGCCCCGAAATGGGTCACTGGAAGGCACAGGGAACCGGATTCCTGGCCAGCTCATATCTGAGCAGAATTAAGAGTGTTTCCGTACAGTGCTTACTGAACAGTCCTCACACACAATTTCAAATAAATGCTAAGGAGCCCACTAGCTTCAAGACTCCAGGTAGGTGCCGGCGCCTCCTGTTCGTAGCTCCTAACAAGTGTCCAATACATCTCGGCGTATTTAGCACACCACAATTGACGGATGCACTTCGTAACAAGGCTGTACGCGTCGAGAGCCGCTCCTTGCCCGCTGACCGCTGGAGTAAAAGGGTGGGTCCCCGTAGCCCAACGGCCGACTGTTTCAACTCGCTGCAATTGTCAGGATCCCGACTACTAGGACACACCCGTCCAGCTCTGTGCCGCACACACCATTCACTATCACAGGGCCCTCAAGAGTACACATAATGAAGCAAAGGCGATACGACGAGGGGCAGAATCGATGTAAAGCGCACACAAGTGGCGCCAGTAGGACAGCGCGCGCGCCCTCACAGAAGCCGCCAGGGCTCAGACCTTTTGAATGGAATGAACAGTCAAGTGACTACAGTATATGGACTGAGAGTAGATGAAAGCCGAAAGTAATGAGAAGTAGAAGAAATGAGAGCAGGGATAAACTCATCACACCTATGATCACGAACTATATGAAATTGAGGAATTCTTCTACGTAGGTGCAAAATAATCCATGGCGAACGGAGCAAGGAGGACATAAAAGCCAGAGTAACATTGCCAAGAAGGACATTCCTGGCCAAAGAGAGTCTACTAGTATCAAACAAAGGCCTTAGTTTGAGGAAGACATTTCTGAGAATGTAAGTTTGGAGCACAGCATTGCGTGATAGTGAAACAGGACTGTGGGAAAAATGGAAAACAAGGAAACCAAAGCGTTTGAGATGTGATGCTTCAGAAGGATGCCGAAAACTGGGTGGACTGATAAGGAATGAAGAAATTCTCCGTAAAATCAGCGAAGAATGGAACATATGGAAAACACTGACGAGAAGGGACAGGATGATAGGAGATATGTTAAGACATCCGGGAATAATTTCCGTGGTGAAGGAGGGAGCCGTAAAGGGCAGAAACAGTAGTGGAACACAGAGATTGGAATACACACGTCATTCACGACGTAGGGTGCAAGTCCTACTCTGAGATGAAGAGGTACAAGAGAGGAATTCGTGGCAAACTGAATTGAACCAGTCAGAAGACTGATGATTAAAAAAAATTGGCACTGTACACAACAGTCGACACGTAAGAAGAAGTAGCTGGCTCAAAACATGACAGTTACGTTAATAATCACATATTACGACCGGGTCGCGAGGTGTGTGAATATTTCAATAAAACACATCATTAGACACTTTTGTGTTTGTTAATCAAATGTTACTAGCTGTATTATCTTTCCTGTAGAACAGTATTTTAAACTTAAACATGGTTAATACGTTGCTGGCACAAAATTCTCAGAACCATAACTGTTAATGGAGTTTAGGCTTTGTACCAGAAACAAATTCCTGTTACCAAGACGACATAAAATTCCAGTTGTTCATCTCATCTGCAATCCGTCAAATCTGGAACCCAAGTGAACGCAGCCAAGCCTCCACGAAAAGCGAGCTTTGCTTTGTCTTCTCTGGGCTGATGATACGTTCTGCAAGGCAAATATTTCGTGACAAACACCAGCTGGTCAGAGAGCGTCCGTCCCCCTCGCGGCCTACTTTTCTTGTTGCTTTTCAGAATTTGATTATATTAACCTCTGTCACTCCTTTTCACGTTTTCAGACATCAGCAGAAACACCCTGTGAGTGCATTAGCGTCTCTAGAATCAGTGACTGGGGTTAGGAGTGGACCCTTATTGTAGGACAGAGCACATTGGTGTTTAGCTGTACTCAAATTGTTTAATATCAGAATTATTGTCAAAGAAGTACACAACTTTCCGTAGGTTCTGACATTACAATGTTAGGACAGTTGTCAGGGTAATGCTTTACGTCGTGTTTAGCCGAAATTACACTGAACATAACAATACCAAATTTAAATAGAAGGTTGTGTAGAAGCTGAAGTTGGCCAATACTACGACAAATCATCCGATTCCGTTTCTAAGTTCCGTACTTTTTGGGTTGACAATCAAGTTTACGGAGGATGGTTGGTTTTTGTGACAAGATGAGCAAAAGATTACTCAAGGTCGCCTGAGTTCACAGTGGTCGCAAGCTGGTGCACCGCCAAGTTTACGCGTCTGCTAGCGGCACTTGCCTCAGCTGCGATGAGCTGTCGGCTGCAGGGCTGCTCGCGCCCTCTGAAAATCCTATAAAAAGGCTAATCAAAATGTTTACTGATTTTATCAGCAGAAACTGTGTTATATTTCTCGTTAGATGAGAAAACATACACTCATCCCTAGTCTGGAAATATGGTGATATACATGTGCATAGATGGAGCAGCGTGTATACTACAATGTCCTCTCAGTTCTCACAAGAGCTATTAACTACGTGGCTGTTTAGTTTCTCCACTGTTGGAGCCCAACGACTCTTCAGCTAATTTCTAACTGAATGTTCTAGCCGAAGTGAACGCAGTGTTCACACAAAATTCCTCTTTTGGTGTCGTACAGAGCGTGGTGCGCCCTGTTCTACACTTAACGCTAGTTCAGAGGAGAGTCCCCTAAGTTTTAGGGCTAGTGTCTTTCGCCGCAAACTGTCCCCCACCTGTGTCCTTTCTTGTTTCACGTCACGGCTTTTTCAGACCAATGGGAGCGTTCCTTTCATCCTGTGGAAACTACGTCTGCCAATCGCAAAGGGCCTACCTTCAAACTGCGTCGAAATTTCGCCCCTTTCAACTGCTTCCAAGTTTCTTCCAGCCAATCAGATATTTTGTGTTCACTCCTGACGCCTAAAAGTTGCACTCGATATCACGAGCACACCACGGGCATTTCGCGTGATCAACTAATTGTGTCGCTAGTCTGTTTGTATCCATCTGGAAATTCTCCAACGCAGTTTTCTAAAGAATTTCTTCATAGTAGTATTGGTCCGCTACCTCCTCTGCTCGACGTATCGCCCGGCACGTTCATTGTCACTCTCGCCGCAGGTCACCAACCCCTCTTTAAAAGCAGTCCGTTGTACTCGGCTGTGACGGGTGCAACTCGTGTCTGTCCCCAAACTAAAACGTTTCCTCCAGCAGGTTTTTTACACCTTTTGCTTATTGACATGCAGGATTTGGGGTTTGGTGTCTTAATACCGTCAAATCGAGTGTCATCCCTTTGCTTTGCATATTGTACATTTTAATAGGCAAATCTTCTCATTATCTCCGAAGTATGTCAGGTGACATATTCATCTATTTGTCACGACATGTAAAATCTCTCATGCAATGTGCGAAATTGACATTCATTCAATCTGCCATCTTACAAACCTTTTAAGTGCTACCTACACACGTATCCGTGCACAGTCATTGTGCCTACAGCGCTAAGGGCATATATACAGTGGTTAAATTAAACTTTCGCTTCTTGAGAGGGCCCCTATGAAAAACAAATGATCGTTGGACAATGAAACTTTGTGGAAACATTCATAAGGACATGCGGAAGAGAAATAATGTATAAACCTTTTAATCATTTCGCCTATTACTTCATCAAACTCTAAACAAATACCACTGGTTATTGTACTTTTTGCTGCTTTCTGTCATACAGAGGGGTCTAAAAAAATGTATCCACTGATTAAAAGTCCATAACTGGCAAACTAATTGACGGAGTGTCTCATCTTTGGTAGTGTAATAGTTTGTACTTCCGGCAATCGCCACACAAGCGTTGTACTGCGTTGTTTTGTTTTGTCAGATAGTGTTTTGTTCTTAGTTGCACCTAGTTACTCGAGTAAACATGGCTGGCGTAAGGCTTACATTCGATGAAAGGAGGTCAGTTTTGAAGTGTTATTTTAAGAACGAAAACATTAATGAGGTTCAACGGCAATGGTGAAATGAATGTCAAACAGAGCCACCGACACGTTTAACGATACGTCGCATTCGAGACAAATTTGAAGCTGAAGGCTGTGTTAAAGATGTACACAAACAACGATCTGGACGACCTGTAACGTTAACAACTCCAGCTAACTTCCGCCGTGTGTTACAACAATTCACTCGCTCACCGCAGAAGTCTGTGAGACAGTACGCCCGTGAAACTGGAGTGAGTCGCTCAAGTGTTCGGCGAATTTTGAAGACAGCAAAGTGGAAGTGCTACATCCCACAATTGCTACACGCAATGAACGAGGACGACCCAGATCGTAGACTGGAGTAATACGAGTGGTTTACTAACATGGTGCGCAACGATGATGAGTTTCAGAGATGATTGTGTGTTCTGATGAGGCACAGTTCAAACTCAATGGTACAGTAAATCGCCACAATTGCATCTACTGGGCCGCCGAAAATCCGAACGTCCATGTAGACAAAGCCATGAATTTGCCAGGAGTAAATGTGTGGCGTGGGTTGTCTTACCGGGGCTTGAGTGGGCCATTCTTCTTTGACGGCACAGTTACCGGTGAGGTACCTTCAGAAGCTTCAAACATCCATTTTACCTGCCATCAGAGACTTGTATGGAGACGGAAGGGTTTACTTTCAACAAGATGGTGTCCCAGCCCACTACCAAAATCGTGTTAGCGCGTATCTCGACGAAAATCTACCAGGAAGATGGATAGGCCGTAGAGGTGCTTTGGAGTATCCACCAGTTCCCCAGACCTAACTCCTCTGGACTTTTACCTGTGGGGAACACTAAAGGACGTCCTTTATCGACAAAAGCCACGCACATTGGATGAACTTCGAAAATCCATCGTACGTTGATGTGCAAATATCCAACTGAACACGTTGCAGTCAGTAGTTCGTGCTGCAGTTCGGTGGCATCGTTTGTGTGTGGATGTTAATGGTGACCGTTTCGAACACCTACAGTGATATCTTTAAGTTGGACTTTAAACTACACTTTCACCAAAAATGAGACAACTCCATCTATTAGTTTGTAAGTTATGGACTTTTAAACAGTGGATACATTTTTTTGGACCCCTCTGTATGTTTCATACATTCTCGTGAGTTCATATTATTTAGCTCGATTGCCTTGCCTAACCATTTGTCATCTTTGCCCTACCTAGCCATTTCACAACTATGCCTTACCAGATCATTTCTTATCATTGCCGTACCTAATCACTTGACATCCTTGCTCTCTCTTACCTTTTTCTCTTTGTTTCCTCCTTGCACATCTTTCATGATTTCTTACACATCTTCAATTACTTATGAGAGCTCTTTATAGTGCAATATTTAACACAATTACTATACTAATGGCGCTGCATCCTGCACAATAATTTATCCGGAGAATATCCAATTAGGAAGAAACTCAATCACCTAGGCTGTTCAAATGTGCGTGAATTCCTAAGGGACCAAACTTCTGAGGTCATCGGTCCCTAGACTCACACACTACTTCAACTAACTTATGCTAAGAACAACACACACACTCATGCGCGAAGGAGGACTCGAACCTCTGGCGGGAAGGGCCGCGCAATCAGTGACATGGCGCCTCTAACCGTGCGGCCACTCCGCGCAGCACCTAGACTGTTATGACATCGTTTCATACATGTGTAAATTTTATCTGTTAGACAAATAAAAGGCAGATTAGTTCTACAGAATTCAGTAGAAGTTAAATTCTGAGTGCATGTAGCTATATCCAAATCAGGAAAAACAATGCCGTTCATCAGTGTGACAAACAACACTACCACACAGGCAAATCACAAAAGTAGAGCGTACTCCAAATGAACATTCTCAGAAATTTGTTCCTCAGATTAAAGCTGATATTTATACTAGTAGCCTTCTCTTGGCCAGGAATGACTTCTTTGCGTGTGCTAATTTGCTCTTCATGTCCTCATTTCTTCTTCCGTCATTTGTTATTTTGTTTCCAAGATAGTACAATTCCTTAACTATGTCTACGTCGTGATCCCCAATTTTGATGTCATAAAAATGGTTCAAATGGCTCTGAGCACTATGGGACTCAACATCTTAGGTCATAAGTCCCCTAGAACTTAGAACTACTTAAACCTAACTAACCTAAGGACATCACACACACCCATGCCCGAGGCAGGATTCGAACCTGCGACCGTAGCAGCCCCGCGGTCCCGGACTGCAGCGCCAGAACCGCTAGACCACCGCGGCCGGCTTTGATGTCAAGTTTACCTCTAATCTCACTTCTGGTATTCCTCATTACTATGTTCTTTCTTTGGTTTACTCTCAGTCCATATTCGGTACACATTAGACTGTTCAATCCATTCAGCACAACTTGTAACGCGTCTTCACTTTAATTGAGGGTAGAAAAGTGATCAGCGAATCTTACCGTTCATATCCTTCCACCCTGAACTTTAATCGCACTCTTGAACCTTTATTTTACTTCCGTCATTGCTTCTTCGATGTTGCGTTCAAATGGTTCAAATGGCTCTGAGCACTATGGGACTTAAATTCTGTGGCCACCAGTCCCCTAGAACTTCGAACTACTTAAACCTAATTAACCTAAGGACATCACACACATCCATGCCCGAGGCAGGATTCGAACCTGCGACCGTAGCAGCAGCGCGGTTCCGGACTGTAGCGCCTAGAACCGCTCGGCCACCCACGGCCGGCTCGATGTTGAGTCTTGGCCCCTGCACGTACTGTACATTTTCCGTATTTCACTACAGCTGACTCCTATTTTTTTCAGAATTTCGAAAATTTAGCACAATTTTACATTGTCGAACAGTTTTTGCAGGTCAACACATCCTAAGAACGTATCTTGATTTTTCTTCACTCTTGCTTCCATCATCAGTCGCAAAGCCATAAGTGCCGCTCCGGTGCTTTTACATTTCCTAAGCCAAAAGTCATCGTTAACTAACAGATCTCCAGGTTTCTCTGCATTCTTCTGTGTATTATTCTTGTTAGCAACTTGGATGCATGAACTGTTAAGCCAATCGTGCGATAGTTCTCGCACTTGCCTGTACTTACTATCTTCGGGATTTCGTTGATGATATTTTCCCGAAAGACTCATAGTAGTATGTCTCCAGACTCACAGATTCTACGCACCAACTTGAATAATAGCATGACTGTCTATTTCCCCAGTGATTTCAGAAACTACGAAGGAATATGTGTCCTTTATGCCTTATTTTATCGCAAGTTTTTCGATGTTCTATTAAACTTTGTCTCTGATTCTGGACCCCCTGTGTCTTTGTCAGACGCGTCGTTTAACATGTCCTCCCCATGGTAAAGCCGTCCAATGTACTCTTTCCACATAACCGACGTCTCCGCTGCGCGTAACAGTAAATTATGCATTTTCAGCTTGTGCTAATTTCTTAATCACCTCAAATAACCTTTTGTCCAGAAGGAAAAAATAAATGTCTCAAGCTAGTGTTGTTTGTTATCAGGCGCTCATAAGCCAGAATGATCGTTTTTCTTGTAACTTGCTTTGTTATGAAGGTAATATGAAGAGCATTGCGACTTTTTCAAACAGCACCCTGTATTTTTTAATCGATAATCTACCACCTCTCCTCTAGTATTATTCCAGAAATAATCACAGTTTTCCATTCGCGAAGACATGGCGTTATTAAAAACGTGACAGAAACGTGACTTTAGTTCACCTGTGTCATCACACAGTGCCAGGTACATGGTGTAACGCTACTCGCCCACATGTTGGAGATGACATAAACAAACACAAATACAAGGGGCGTACACACTAGTCATTACTGTTATGCTAAAACTCTTCGTAGATGCGTAGCTTTTCTTTCTCGTCATACATTGTTCTCATTCAGATTTTCGTCTGAAGGCAGTTGACTGAATGACTGGTGTGCATTTCCCTTGTGTTCCCATTTGTGCAGTGTCATATCCAGCTAGCGGAACAGCCTGATCCGTTTGCTTCTCCTACAAGTCGTTCCATTCTTTGTTGAAGGTTATCTGCACTGGAAGTGAAGAATCATAACGCTACCTGTTCTCTTTAACGAACCGTATTAATATTTAATTGCAATTTTCATCTAAGGACAAGGCTTACTGCTATTGACAAGAATAAAGGTCGAGAGCAGCAGTCAAACATAAGCAACACATACGCTCCAAAATGTATTTTTGCTAAATGTAAATGTCTGACTAGTCGCCATTACGAAATAAGACTGACATAGTCTAGGGGCAGCGTCTTTTATTCATAATCAAAACGTCATCGTTCCCGGGTTAGATCCCCGCCACTGCCCAAATTTTGATAAATAATCAGCATTGGCGGCCGAAGGCTTCCGGCATAAGAAGTCAGCCTCATTCTGCCAACGGCCTTGTCAAAGAGGGCGGAGGAGCGGATAGGGTTCAGGGCACTCTCTTGTCATAGGGGTGGGAAATTGCCCCTAAAGACGGAAGAATCAGCAATAATCAACGACATGAGGATGCAAAAGGCAATGGAAACCACTACATTAAAGACACATAACGTGTATCCACAGGACATGTGGCCTGTAACTGAAGAAGTGTCATGATGATCTCTCCATTGGCAAAAGATTCCGGAATAGTCCCCCATTCGGATCTCCGGGAGGGGACTGCCAAGGGGGAGGTTACCATGAGAAAAAGATTGAATAATCAACGAAAGGATAACGTTCTACGAGTCGGGGCGTGGAATGTCAGAAGCTTGAACGTGGTAGGGAAACTAGAAAATCTGAAAAGGGAAATGCAAAGGCTCAATCTAGATATAGTAGGGGTCAGTGAAGTGAAGTGGAAGGAAGACAAGGGTTTCTGGTCAGATGAGTATCGGGTAATATCAACAGCAGCAGAAAATGGTATAACAGGTGTAGGATTCGTTATGAATAGGAAGGTAGGGCAGAGGGTGTGTTACTGTGAACAGTTCAGTGACCGGGTTGTTCTAATCACAATCGACAGCAGACCAACACCGACAACGATAGTTCAGGTATACATGCCGACGTCGCAAGCTGAAGATGAACAGATAGAGAAAGTGTATGAGGATATTGAAAGGGTAATGCAGTATGTAAAGGGGGACGAAAATCTAATAGTCATGGGCGACTGGAATGCAGTTGTAGGGGAAGGAGCAGAAGAAAAGGTTACAGGAGAATATGGGCTTGGGACAAGGAATGAAAAAGGAGAAAGACTAATTGAGTTCTGTAACTAGTTTCAGCTAGTAACAGCGAATACCCTGTTCAAGAATCACAAGAGGAGGAGGTATACTTGGAAAAGGCCGGGAGATACGGGAAGATTTCAATTGGATTACATCATGGTCAGACAGAGATTCCGAAATCAGATACTTGATTGTAAGGCGTACCCAGGAGCAGACATAGACTCAGATCACAATATAGTAGTGATGAAGAGTAGGCTGAAGTTCAAAAAGAAGTTCAGGAAGAATCAATACGCAAAGAAGTGGGATACGGAAGTACTAAGGAATGACGAGATACGTTTGAAGTTCTCTAACGCTATAGATACAGCAATGCGCAGTAGGCAGTACAGTTGAAGAGGAATGGACATCTCTAAAAAGGGCCATCACAGAAGTTGGGAAGGAAAATATAGGTACAAAGAAGGTAGCTGCGAAGAAACCATGGGTAACAGAAGAAATACTTCAGTTGATTGATGAAAGGAGGAAGTACAAACATGTTCCGGGAAAATCAGGAATACAGAAATACAAGTCGCTGAGGAATGAAATAAATAGGAAGTGCAGGGAAGCTAAGACGAAATGGCTGCAGGAAAAAAGTGAAGACATCGAAAAAGATATGATTGTCGGAATGACAGACTCAGCATACAGGAAAGTCAAAACAACCTTTGGTGACATTAAAAGCAACGGTGGAAACATTAAGAGTGCAACGGGAATTCCACTGTTAAATACAGAGGAGAGAGCAGATAGGTGGAAAGAATACATTGAAAGCCTCTATGAGGGTGAAGATTTGTCTGATGTGATAGAAGAAGAAATAGGAGTCGATTTAGAAGAGATAGGGGTTCCAGTATTAGAATCGGAATTTAAAAGAGCTTTGGAGGACTTACGGTCAAATAAGGCAGAAGGGGTAGATAACATTCCATCAGAATTTCTAAAATCATTGGGGGAAGTGGCAACAAAACGACTATTCACGTTGGTGTGTAGAATATATGCGTCTAGCGAAAAACCATCTGACATTCAGAAAAATATCATCCATACACTTCTGAATACTGCAAGAGGTGACAAGTGCGACAATTACCTTGCAATCAGCTTAACAGCTCATGCATCGAAACTGCTTACAAGAATAATATACAGAAGAATGGAAAAGAAAATTGAGAATGCGCTAGGTGACGATCAGTTTGGCTTTAGGAAAAGTAAAGGGACGAGAGAGGCAATTCTGACGTTACGGCTAATAATGGAAGCAAGGCTAAAAAAAAATCAAGACACTTTCATAGGGTTTGTCGACCTGGAAAAAGCGTTCGACAATATAAAATGGTGCAAGCTGTTCGAGATTCTGAAAAAAGTAGGGGTAAGCTATAGGGAGAGAGGGTCATATACAATATGTACAACAACCAAGAGGGAATAATAAGAGTGGACGATCAAGAACGAAGTGCTCGTATTAAGAAGGGTGTAAGACAAGGCTGTAGCCTTTCGCCCCTACTCTTCAATCTGTACATCGAGGAAGCAATGATGGAAATAAAAAAAAAAGGTTCAGGAGTGGAATTAAAATACAAGGTGAAATTATATCAATGATACGATTCGCTGATGACATTGCTATCCTGAGTGAAAGTGAAGAAGGATTAAATGATCTGCTGAACTTAATGAACAGTCTAATGAGTACACAGTATGGTTTGAGAGTAAATCGGAGAAAGACGAAGGTAATGAGAAGTAGTAGAAATGAGAACAGCGAGAAACTTAACATCAGGATTGATGGTCACGAAGTCAATGAAGTTAAGGAATTCTGCTACCTAGGCAGTAAAATAACCAATGACGGACGGAGCAAGGAGGACATCAAAAGCAGACTCGCTATGGCAAAAAAGGAATTTCTGACCAAGAGATGTCTACTTATTTGAGGAAGAAATTTATGAGGATGTACGTCTGGAGTACAGCATTGTATGGTAGTGAAACATGGACTGTGGGAAAACCGGAACAGAAGAGAATCGAAGCATTTGAGATGTGGTGCTATAGACGAATGTTGAAATTTAGGTGGACTGGTAAGGTAAGGAATGAGGAGGTTCTACGCAGAATCGGAGAGGAAAGGAATATGTGGAAAACACTGATAAGGAGAAGGGACAGGATGATAGGACATCTTCTAAGACATGAGGGAATGACTTCCATGGTACTAGAGGGAGCTGTAGAGGGCGCCGGCCGATGTGGCCGTGCGGTTCTAAGCGCTTCAGTTTGGAACCGCGTGACCGCTACGGTCGCAGGTTCGAATCCTGCCTCGGGCGTGGATGTGTGTGATGTCCTTAGGTTAGTTAGGTTTAAGTAGTTCTAAGTTCTAGGGGACTGATGACCTCAGAAGTTAAGTCCCATAGTGCTCAAGGCCAGCCAGCCAGCTGTAGAGGGCAAAAACTGTAGAGGAAGACAGAGATTGGAATACGTCAAGCAAATAATTGAGGACGTAGGTTGCAAGTGCTACTCTGAGATGAAGAGGTTAGCACAGGAAAGGAATTCGTGGCGGGCCGCATCAAACCAGTCAGTAGACTGATGACCAAAAAAAAAAAAAAAATGCAGTAAATGTGATTGCAGGTTACTGTAACGAGAATATCAGATAAACTTAACTCTGACGAACATAATTTACGTTGTCTTAACAGTGGGGCTAAGTTACCAGTAAAAAGACAAAATAACTTCAGAGGATCGAAACATTCCTTCATAAATTTGGAAGGAGTGCATCATTTTGTGATTGCAACGCTAGGTCTATTATTAAACTCAACATCATAATCGTTTCAGTGCCACCTCACTGTATGCTATACAGCTTGTAATTTGTTCATTTCTATGAAACACACTAAGCAATACTTGTAACTATTCTGTAGTAGTCAAATAATATTTTTGTAAATAACATCCAGTTTAGATACAGCGGCGTTTCGCTCCAGACCACAAACTAAGGCTGACATAATTTAATAACATGCTGTGACATTGTTTCACTTAACATATGTATTAGCCCTGCTATCTTTCCTAAAAAAGCTATACACATATCCTATTTCGGATCATAATGATCGGGTATGGTATTTAAAGGGCACGATGATTATAAATTGTTGAAAATAAGTATAATTTGTAATATAGGCTTATTTGTTGCAATACAAAAAAATTTACATTATTACATGCCAACAATCTCAGCATTGATATAAGATCTCTCCCTCAATGGCCTGTTGCGCATTACAGGTTTATTTAGCGTATAGACTGTCAATCACGGAGAAAATTAAAGTTAGGGGCAACCCGGAAGCCAGTCGTAGTTCTCTCTCGATCGCTACGTTCTCGCTTTATTGCCATTTCTGTAGGCCTTGTAAAACGTAGCTGGCTACACGCCGGCAACACTGTCACCCGCCACAGTAATGTGTCAGTCACACACTGTGATGTCTCCTGGACTGTGGCTAGTTCTATGTCCGGCGTACTATGGTTTCTTTATAATACAAAACTAATCCACTTGCAATTACTATTATGCAGTGAACGCTGTGAACCAGAAGCTCTGCAGCTCCGAATTAACGTCGAGGGACAGAGCGTTTGCCGCCTGGGCGCTAACAGCGAATACGTCCTCCGCCGGGGTCTGCTAACCACAGGTGACAGCGTGTTTGATTACAAGTAGGTCGACGACCCCTAGGAGGCGGCGCTACTCCAAGTTTTTAGGACACCCGCCTCTTACAGTCAACAGATCGAGAGCAGTTATTCAACTCCAACGAAACAAAGCAAGAAACTACATCGTGGCGTTGTAGCATTTACTCCAAAAGTACCGAAGTTCAAAGTTCGGGACGTTCCCGAGGCGCCGGCACGAGCCTTCGCCGTAAAATGCAAACCGGAGGTCAACAGCGTACACTGAATTAAAATAACACGGCGCTCAGTTGGTAGCTTCTGCTGCTTCTGTCTGAGAGAACAAACATACATCTGAAAGTCCGCAAACAGTTCTTAAAATGAATCTCGAAATAAGCTAGTATCTCCCCAGAAAAACTGGCTCGTTTCTAAGAGTAAAGTAGGAGATAACTGCAAACAATACGAAAGACAGAAAGAGAGTTGGCGAAGTGTATTTAGATTCCATCAACAATGAAATTACTAACAACTAAGGCGGTATAAAGTTGAGAAAATTAATTTTTAAAAGTGTTCCAAGTAAACTACGTGATGTTTTATTCGTGATGTTTCCTCTGCTTCTCATTCGTTTGTTCCGTTGCAAGGTAATCAATAAGAAGAATACAGCTTGCGTCCTTTACGTCAGAGATAATCGACTTTGACTTTTTTGGAGCAAATATGCTGCGGTACAGCCACTTCTTAGTTTATTGTTTGATTTCTGCCGTCAAATGATGGGATAAGGTATTAGACAAAGTACCAAATCACCGCGAAAATTTAGTTCGAGTCTTCGTAAAATGGTCCAGTTATTTCTTTACCGTTTATATACATCTTGCGCAAAGCTTCCTTATAGCTTATTTTTTTTACGTAAAAGCTACAGTAAGATCTACTGCTTACAAATTTATACCCCGCTTGCTACTGCAACGCCCATGGCTAAGGGTACGTCGCACAAATGTTAGTGATTCCCTGTCCAATTCCCCACATGACTTGAGCGAGGCAGAATTACTGTCAACATTCCTCTGCACGCGCTCTAATCTCTTCCTCTCACAATCCCTGCGCGACAAGTCCGGCAGTGATACCACAATGTTTGCAGTCTTCTTCGAATAAAGGTTCGCCACATTTACTCAACAGGGTTTCGTCACAACTTATGTCGTCTTTTTTCGAAGAATTCCCACTTAAGTTCCACGAGCACTTCTGTTACACTCTGATATGGGCTATACGGCCGTGTTATTACCCTGGCAGTACGTCCCAGAATTCCTTTGATGCCCATTGTCAAGCTCCCTTTACGGTTTCACTGCTCCTTTCCAAAACCATTCCAACAAATCTAAGTGTTCCATTCACCTTTTTTACTGTTGATTTTACTTCATCGCCCCTTTTTATTCCGCTTCTTCTCTAAATACTTATATGATGTGACTTACTCAACTTCATTATTAGACTTGTAACTGGATGCCATCGGATTCTCTCTCCATTATAGACGTAACTTGCCTCCGTCCGCATTTAAAGAGGGTTGCCATATCAAACTTAATTTTATAGTGGTACATGGAAATGGTGAGGCTGCTTTGAGAAGTGAGTTAACATAAACTTTAAAATTTTGTTTTGTAAATAAAAGCCTCCTTTTCTCCTCCGATGTATTTTATTTTTCCTAAAGCACTTCGCCTTTTACTTTAAGACATCTTCAGTAGGATAGTTCTTTGGGTTTTTAGTTGGCATCTCCGTTTCCTCTCATCTGATTACATGCTGAAGGTCGTACTATAACATCACTTACGAAACATAAACACGTTTTCGTGTTCCGAACTTTTATCTTCGCAGTTTTCATATTTTTTGCCCTTATCGTTGTGAATCCACTAGTTGTCTCATTTGGAGGAGACATATAGTGAAATCACAATAGTCACGTCTTTAAATCACAGTTTTCAATCAAATGTCTACAACTAGTGACAGAAGACTAATAGTCCTCCACAGCAATAAGGGCGAACAATATGAAAATTGTGAAGAAAAAAGGTTGGAATACGAAAACGTATTTATGTTTGAAGTTATACTGCGACCTCCAGCATGTAACCAGATCAGAGGTACCACATATGCAAAAAAAAAGAAAAACTATCCCACTGATGATGCGCATAGCTGGGTGGTAACGTGTTTGCCTCCCATGAAAGCGGGCGCGCGTTCGATTCCTGGCTAGGTTGGAGATTTTTCTCCGCTCGTGGACTGGGTGTTGTGTTGTCGCCATCATCATTTCATCTTCATCACCGGCACGCAAGTCGTCCAATGCGGCGTCGACTGAAATAAGACTTGCTCTCGGCGGCCGAACTTTCCCAGATGGGGTCTCCCGGCCAACAATGCAACACGCTCATTTCATTTAATGCCTTAAAGTAAAAGGCGAAACGCCTCTGGGAGAAATAAAATACAGTCCAGTGGCAAAACTAATATTTATGTGCTTGCTGTGGATGATGTCCACCCAAACAAACTTGATTAACATTTTGTTTAGTAACATGGATTAATTTTCAGTCTACAATAAACTCAAAATCTTTATTAAAAATCTTTAGATCAACTACAAATGTGGCAAATAGAAACAAATATTTAGTAGCAGATCAGGCTTGCTGAATCAAGACAGAATGTAAAAGTGATTACGCTAATAATTAAAATCGAAGGTACTAAAACGAGTCCCAAAAGATCAATGGGATTATAACCATGACACTAAAAAGGAGACAATTATTTTCCACAGGAAAAACACGAAAAACACAATTGATGAACAAAACGCAACATTCATAATAAATTCAAAGTTAATGGGACCAGAGGGCTAAAAAAATCACATTACGCAACAAACACAAGATGCACATGAAACTTGCTTTAATCATGCCGACAGATACTGCCAAATTACGGAATGACAAGAAAACAGAGTTGTCATCAAACCTTTTTTACCCTCAAACAATTTTATTACCTAGATGCACAAGCATCATTAATCAGTCGTACAATTTCGTTCACGAAATACTGCCAAACTTATGTTAGCCTGTATACACAGAAACAGGTGTGACACACAGAGTAATTGCCCATATACGTTACGCAGTACTAATGTCTGCTCTTTCCTGCAAATACAACACCGGCCATACAGGGGACAGACTGCACAACAATCCAGGCAAGCGCTATATGTAAAGTACAGACACGCATCTCATGACGCTGCCCTAGTACGTGCTTTCCGGGAACAGCAAGGTATATTCGTGTGCGCCAAAACAGCAACGGACGTCCTGTACTTCGACCCTTCTGTAACATACACTCGGGTTGTTCACTGCCCAGGTGCCAACAGCTACTCAGAGTCCGACGTATTCGACTGCTCCTCAATGGTAGTTCAGTCTATGTTGCTGCGTATCTGCTTCCGCAGCAGACTCCTGATTCATGCACCCATGATGACTACTGTTCATCAGCGACGAAAGCTGGAATTTGCACGCCAGTATCGCTTCTGGCCCTCCTCTGAGTGGCGACAGGTGACCTTTCCAGATGAATCACATTTTATGCCCCATCGTATAGATGGCATTCCGCCTCGTAGCCAAAGTCAGCCTTACTCGTTGTCTCCGAACGGACATGTTGCGCCGCCGCTGGTGGCAGCGCGCTCCCGTGTAGGGCGGACAATTCCAGAAGGGCCGACCATTGTGGTTGAGCGGTTCTAGGCGCTTCAGTCTGGAACCACGTGACCGCTACGGTCGCAGGTTCGAATCCTGCCTCGGGCACGGATGTGTGTGATGTCCTTAGGTTAGTTAGGTTTACGTAGTTCTAAGTTCTAGGGGACTGATTACCTCAGATGTTAAGTCCCATAGTGCTCAGAGCCATTTGAACCATTTGAACTGCAAAAGGGTTGGCGCATTTTAAATTACGGCGGACGGTTACGTCTCGTGACGCAGAGTTTTTGCATTTCGTTAAGATCGTCCAAAAACTATTCTTTACGATAGAGTGTAGCACAGGATTTGTATAAAGCTGAATTTGGGCTGGGGGTGGGTGAGTACGGGTTTATTTTCTCCCACCCGATTAATCGTGCGGTCTAACGCGCGGCTTTCCGGTTGGGAAGGAGCGCCTGGTCCTCGGAACGAATCCGCCCGAATTGTGTCGAGGTCCGGTGAGCCGGCCAGTCTGTGGATGGTTTTTAGGCGGGTTTCCATCTGCCTAGGTGAATGAGGGCTGCTTCCCCGTATTCCGCCTCAGCTATACTATGTCGGTAATTGTTGTGCAAACAAGTTCTCCACGTTCGCATACACCACCATTACACTGCCACGCAAACATAGGGGCTACACTCGTCTGGTGTGAGACCACCGCGGCTGCGGCGGGGACGGAGCCTCTCCGTCGTTTCTAGGCCCCCGGTTAACATACAATACAATACAACACAATACAATACGGGCTTATTTTGAAATAACTTTTATTAGTAACCATACATCATAACATGTAATCTCGAACTAAATCAACAAAATACACTCCTGGAAATTGAAATAAGAACACCGTGAATTCATTGTCCCAGGAAGGGGAAACTTTATTGACACATTCCTGGGGTCAGATACATCACATGATCACACTGACAGAACCACAGGCACATAGACACAGGCAACAGAGCATGCACAATGTCGGCACTAGTACAGTGTATATCCACCTTTCGCAGCAATGCAGGCTGCTATTCTCCCATGGAGACGATCGTAGAGATGCTGGATGTAGTCCTGTGGAACGGCTTGCCATGCCATTTCCACCTGGCGCCTCAGTTGGACAGCGTTCGTGCTGGACGTGCAGACCGCGTGAGACGACGCTTCATCCAGTCCCAAACATGCTCAATGGGGGACAGATCCGGAGATCTTGCTGGCCAGGGTAGTTGACTTACACCTTCTAGAGCACGTTGGGTGGCACGGGATACATGCGGACGTGCATTGTCCTGTTGGAACAGCAAGTTCCCTTGCCGGTCTAGGAATGGTAGAACGATGGGTTCGATGACGGTTTGGATGTACCGTGCACTATTCAGTGTCCCCTCGACGATCACCAGTGGTGTACGGCCAGTGTAGGAGATCGCTCCCCACACCATGATGCCGGGTGTTGGCCCTGTGTGCCTCGGTCGTATGCAGTCCTGATTGTGGCGCTCACCTGCACGGCGCCAAACACGCATACGACCATCATTGGCACCAAGGCAGAAGCGACTCTCATCGCTGAAGACGACACGTCTCCATTCGTCCCTCCATTCACGCCTGTCGCGACACCACTGGAGGCGGGCTGCACGATGTTGGGGCGTGAGCGAAAGACGGCCTAACGGTGTGCGGGACCGTAGCCCAGCTTCATGGAGACAGTTGCGAATGGTCCTCGCCGATACCCCAGGAGCAACAGTGTCCCTAATTTGCTGGGAAGTGGCGGTGCGGTCCCCTACGGCACTGCGTAGCATCCTACGGTCTTGGCGTGCATCCGTGCGTCGCTGCGGTCCGGTCCCAGGTCGACGGGCACGTGCACCTTCCGCCGACCACTGGCGACAACATCGATGTACTGTGGAGACCTCACGCCCCACGTGTTGAGCAATTCGGCGGTACGTCCACCCGGCCTCCCGCATGCCCACTATACGCCCTCGCTCAAAGTCCGTCAACTGCACATACGGTTCACGTCCACGCTGTCGCGGCATGCTACCAGTGTTAAAGACTGCGATGGAGCTCCGTATGCCACGGCAAACTGGCTGACACTGACGGCGGCGGTGCACAAATGCTGCGCAGCTAGCGCCATTCGACGGCCAACACCGCGGTTCCTGGTGTGTCCGCTGTGCCGTGCGTGTGATCATTGCTTGTACAAAAAAACATTCTACCCAAGAACAATTCTTGCTTAAAATGGACACCATAAAATATAATAATAATAATAAGCAAGAAACTAATTTTAAGCAGATTCTAATAATCCTAAATAATAATCTTACTTGTCCCAGCAGACAAACAAAGGGGCACCAATCAAGAAACAGATCTCACAGTTTCAGCCCATAATAGATTTATGAGTGGGTCTACATCTGCATCTACATCTACATTGATACTCTGCAAATCACATTGAAGTGCCTAGCAGAGCGTTCATGGAACCACCTTCACTATTCTCTATTATTCCAATCTTGTATAGCACGCGGAAGAAACGAGCACCTGTATATTACCGTGCGAGCTCTGATTTCTCTTATTTTATTATGGTGTCGTTTCTCCATATGTAGGTCGATGTCAGTAAAATATTTTCGCATTCAGAGTAGAAGGTTGGTGACTGAAATTTCGTGAGAAGATTCCGCCGCAACGAAAAACGTCTTTCTTTTAATGATGTCCACCCCAAATCCTGTGTCATTTCAGTGACACTCTCTCCCCTATTCCGCCATAAAACGAAACGTGCTGGCCTTCTTTGAACTTTTTCGATGGACTTCGTCAGTCCTATCTGGTACGGATTCCACAACGCGCAGCGGAACTCCAAAAGAAGACGGTCAACTTAGTGTAGGCAGTCTCTTTAGTAGCTCTGTTAAATCTTCTAAGTGTTCTGTTAGTAAAACACAGTCTTTGGTTATCCTTCCCCACAATACTTTCCGTGTGTTCCTTCCAATTTAAGTTACACAAAATAACAATGTATAACTAAGATGAGCAGCTGTCAAAGACAAGAAATCCACTCTGCCAGCAACAGTCTCCACCAACTGCCCAACCAATGCTATGGATAACACAGCACAGAGCTGCCTATTGCACTGGCTAATGCAAGCAGCACAGTATAAGAAACCTATGGCTAAACACAACGACTGAATCCCGACCTCAGTGCAATAAAATATCAGTTTCTGATGCACCATGGCTTCACCATGCAATACATAAATTTCATTTTAACACTCATAATGATTTCACCATGTTTGAACGTACCACTACCGGCCCAAGCTCACTTCACTGCGTCTGGCATCCACTGCACTATAATTTTGCTCTGTTATACCTATCAGCCATTCACCAATAGATGGTGTTCTTCACCGTTCTACATCTCTGGCTGTGGGCTGCCGTCTTCTTTAGAACACCGGGAAAAGACACCATCCGCTCTCCAGTAGACGGCGTCTACATTCAGCCCACATTGACCATTGCTACTCTGCACAAATGCTGTCCGGCTGTATGGCGTTCACATTCCGGTCTCTGTTCCTCTATCTCGCTGACCTGTTGGCCATCAACGAAATGCCCTTGCTCTGTTCTGTTGCAGACTGTCGACTGGCACATCTAGAACCAGCTCAATATTAGAGAGAGGTATTTAGGTGCCATAACCAGAAGTGACGACATGTTCACATGATCGGGTGTACCACTATCTTGGATCTTCACAATGTATAACAAGCCTTGATAGCCACAACTGATCAGTGTTGTCAGAATGTCAAACGGCTTCCTCCAAAGTGCTAAACATCCTCCACAAATTAGGGAAGAAGGCTAGATAACCAATAAACAACTCTGTTTTCTTTATCACTGAGGAACCTGGACAATCTTGTTACTGACAGTGATAACAAAAATTACACCAAAAATGGCGTGCTCTTTAGTAACAAGAATTTCAATATGCTTACTTAGTTACTAGACTATTTTGTAACAACATTAGGGCACTTAAAATTTGTAATAAAATGGATTGCCAAGGACCCTTAAGGAAAGGACTACCTTCAGTGTTAAACAAGAGAAATGTGTGGTGCATTTAACAACTCGTATATGGTAAATTATCCACGTTCATCTCTGAGAGACGGGTTTCAACGTGAAACTACGACTTCTCCTACATGGGAATGACAATGCGACACAAGAGACTTATTGGAGAAAATGAACAAGGGAACGCTGGAAACCATTTCGAAGGAACGTAACGATCTTTTGGTCGTACCGTATAAAACGGAATTTGCCGACGTTAAAATCGCTGTATAAATGAATAAGCTGCCTGGGATATTGCAACAGCTCTGTGAAGAAGATTGTTATTTTATGGACCTGGATGTAACGCAAGATTTTGCAGAGATTTTTACCAACATTGAGATTTGTGACTACCTAACGTGAAACCACGACTTCTGTGTGCAAGAAGACTGCCAAGGAAACAGCAGTGTCATTGTGAACAACCATAAGGCAGTTGGGAAAGACTCTTTAATGTGGATGAGTTCCCAGTTGTAAACAAAAAAACAAATTCATGAATCAAATCACAAGCCCAAGAGAAAAAACATAAAATGCTGGTAATCTTCTCGGTTTCATAAACTGACAAGACATGCATTTACGAGAAACTTTAGTCTGTCTTGCCTAAATAACATGCTATTAACAGGCTGGAAGTTACAATGTACAATTAGAGAATGGACGGTGTTTCTGACCCTGTGGAGGACTCGCTAAGTGTATTAAACACCAGCAAACAATATATACAATATCCTCCACTGTACTCTGTGAGCATCACTTCTGTGAAGGGTAAACTGACGAATATGTTACAGAACAGCTGGTGTGGTGTGCTTAACAGTGTTTTATAATTTGTCCACTGGCGTAACAGGAATACACAAAAGTTGACTGGTGAACAAGTAGACATTCCAGATAGTCAAGACTGAGAAAAGATTGTAAACTACTTTCAATCTGCCTGTAGTTTTAATTATTTACCTGCAAACTATATGGAAATGGTTAAACAGATTCCCACAAGGACAACATAAGAATTATTCTATTAAAGGCAGAGAAAAACGTTTTTCTAAATCCAGGATATTGTATTTTTCAGTACCGTCAAATATGGAAATTGCCAATTTAGGATTAGCTCTCACAAATAATTTTATTCCACAAACGTTAAAGAAAAGATCAATTGTACCAAACAGATAAAACGATCTCCTGTTAAAGAAATTTCTCCTTCAAGTACAGTTAATATGTTGCTTTTTTTTTTTTTTTTTACTGTTGCAGTCTTCGGTCTGAAGACTGGTTTAATACATCTCTCCACGCTACTCTACCCTGTGCAAGCCTCTTCATCTCCAAATAGCTACTTCATCTCTTGGTCTCGATCCACAACTTTTACCTCCCACTCTTTCCTCCAATACTAAATTTGTGGTCCCCTGGTGTCCCAGAATGCGTCCTATCAACTGACCACCTCTTTTAGTGAATTCATGCCACACATTTCTTTTCTCCCCAAACCTACTCACTACATTCTCATTGGTCACTTGATTTATGCATGTAATCTTCAGCAGTCTTCTGTGCAACACCTTTCATAAGCTTCTACTCTGGTCTCATCTGAACTGTTTAGAGTCCACATTCCACTTTCACACAAGGTTACATTTCAGACAAATACTTCGATGTTGACAAATTTGTATTCTTTTCTAGCCATTGTCAGTCTACATTTTACATCCTCTCTGCCTTAAACATCATTTGTTATTATACTATCGAAACAGCAAAACTCATTTGTTCTTTAAGTGTCTCGTTTCCTAATCTAATTCCCTTAGCATCACCTGGTTTAATTGGACTACATTCTAGTACCTTTGTTTTACGTTTTTTGATGTTCATTTTAAATCCTTCCTTCATGATCCTGTCCATTTCGTTCAACTACTCTTCCAACTCCTTTGCTATCTCTGTCCAGAATTACAATGTCATCGGGAAACAGCAGTTTAGTGAACCATCTTCCAGTGAATTACAGAGTACTCGTGTATATGTAGATGTAAATAAACATGGCACAAAAAATTGAGACTGAGCATGTGCATAAATCAGTGCGTGAGTGTGCAGATATGTGTGTGTGTGTGTGTGTGTGTGTGTGTGTGTGTGTGTGTGTGAGTGAGTGTATATAATTATAACAACAACAAAACTCAGATCCTTCGGATGCTTTTTTGAATGTGTCATCAATTTATGTCCTTCAGATGAACCTTACATAATTTTTTATATAAAGAAACTGAAGTACTGTGATAAATAGTCGAGTGCTTTTGAACATGGTTGTTATATACTCCTTGGATGTCTCATTTTAATTCCAGATAAAATAACATGCTGTGATTGGCTGTTTTATTTTTATGAATGCCATTTTTAATTTTCTTCCAGAGCAATCTTTGTTTAGTTTTATTACCAAATAAAGTTCTGTGAAATCATTGGCTGTTTTATTTTTATGAACGATAAATATTTTTTAACTTCCGACCAGTGTTATCTTGCGTTTGTTTAAATTTCCCACCACCATCCTCTTAGAGTTTTTGATTTCCCACCAACATGTTACTGAAAGGGAGGTGGCTTGTGACGTCGTGGGTGGGAGCATGCGACAGGCATGTGTATGACCTTCAGCTGACGATTGAGAATCAGACTGACCCAGAAGCTCCATAAACATGATAATTAGTACATTACCAAGGCCCTTCCGAACACGTGCGATTGATAAATTCTTGGCACATTGTTACCTTGTTCCACACAAGTGCGAACTCATTAATTGGTTTCTCCATCCTATGCCAAGTGCAATGTTGGAGCACCAGTTGTTTTGTTTTGACTATACCCCAGTGTCCCCTATGTAAAGACATAAAATAATATACTGTAATGCAGTGGTAATCAGGTCTCAAATTTGTTTATTTGGCATGTAACAAAATTAATAGATTTATAAAGAAAAATTGTTGGTTTGTGACCATATCATCAGACCAATGAATCTGTAATTGAATTCTTGTTTTGAGGCCAACCCAACGAAATGCAATATTTCAGCAAACGTAGTGAATGATAACTTTCTGTTGTTTGAATCATTCACTGATGATTAGGGGAAAGAACTTGCAGATTTTCTGATTCAGGCTGATCTATTTGAAGACAACGTATTTCTGATGCATGGAACTCAGGATCATTACTAAATAGTAAGCGAGACAGAGTGTCTGTGTTTGCATGCTTTAAAGTGAAACGATTAATATTACATTGACAATTAGAAAGAAGCAGTGAGCAGCATTGTAGCTTTTGAGCCTTTCGATCTGGTACATCTTTCGCCGGATGAAAATTCATGGTTAAAAGTTTGTGGTCAGTGACAAGAACAAATTTTCTGCAATGCAGAAGCTGACAGAACTTTGTTACGTCATAAATGTTTGCCAAGGCTTCGTTTTCTGATTGACTGTAAGCCTTGTTCAAAATATACACGCAAATGCTATGTGGTGCTTGGTGTTGCTAAAGTTCTGTGATAAAATCACGCCGATGCCATATTAAGTTGTGTCTGCTGTTAGTAATACTAATTTGCTCGGAGAATAGTGTATAACGCAAGACTGATTAAGGTAAGCTCCTTTAATTTCTAAGCGATTGATCGAATTCCTAAAACAAACACTTATATATCCGAGGCGATTGAGTGGTGTGGCAATCTGAGCTGTGTTCAGAATGAATGTTACACAGTAAATAATTTTTTCCAGGAACTTAAATATATATCGAGAAGGTAATTTTCGTATGACCACTAAATGTGTGGAAGTGGACGTGCGCCCTGAGCATCAATAATATGTATCGAAAGGTTGCATTACTTTGTTAAAGAATGAGCATTTTGTAGTTTGCATTTCAATCATGAAAAAGGTATTCGTAATTACTGAGATGTTCTATCGGTGTCTTGCCGATAAAACTACATCGTCCAGATTATTAGAAGTTGATAGAACCTTCGTCGTCAATTGTTAAAATATTCTTCCTGCTCATCTGTCCATTAATTCCACCATACGTGAAAAACCAGGGAGGATCTCACTACTGTTTGAGTATCTATAGTTGCTGCGAAACGTGCACAAATTTTTTTTATCGTCTGCTTTCCAAGTGAATACCAGAGGAGATACCCCCTAACTTGCTGAAATTGGTTTAAGGACGCCTACTGGTTCCAGTCGTTCCACTTCAGAAACTACTTCATTTTGAATACCGTGTGTTACTGTACGAGCACTGAAGAATTTAGGTTCGACATTAATTTTGAGTGTAATATACTCTTTGAAAATCTTCGCATAACCCAGTGTGCCATGGAACAAATTTTTGCAATTGTCACGTAAGTGTTCAGTGCTCTCATATGATACCTGAATTCTGACTGTACGCATATTACCTTGAATTCCCAAATCGAACGAATCGAAATCGTTCATTCCGTACAAGGAGTACTGCTGCACTGAATTACACTGAATGTTACTGCAATGGTCTTTTTTTGTATTTTGCTATTAGTGTCTACGTCCCAGGAACAGAAATTCCTTCGCCATGATAAGCTGTGACCTACAGATTTGTTTGCGTAAGTTTCGGATGTCCTAATCGTTTGTATGTTTGTTGATTAAGTACAGAAGCACCAGAATATAGCTGAAATTTCACATTTTGATTGAGAATTTGTAAAGTATGGAACAATTTGTCTTTGTTCCTTTCAACCGGAGTGTGGCTTTTTTCTGGAGTGCATGCGGTGCTTTTACACTGAGAGCCAAAGAAACAGATACACCTGCCTAATACATTGTAGGGCCTCCGCGAGCACACAGAAGTGCCGAAACACAACGTGGCATGGATTCGACTAATGTCTGAAGTAGTGCTGCAGGGAGCTGACGCCATGAATTCTGCAGCGCTGCCCATAAATCCGTAAGAGTACGAGGGGTGGAGGTCACTTTTGAACAGCACGTTGCAGGGCGTACCAGATATGCTCAATAATGTTCATGTCTGGGGAGTTTAGTGGCCAGTGGAAGTGTGTAAACTCAGAAGGGTGTTCCTTCAGACACACTGTAGCAATACTGGACCTTTGGGGTGGCGCGTTGTCCTGCTGAAATTGCCCAAGTCCGTCGGAATTCGCAATGGACACGAATGGGTGCAGATGATCAGACGTACGTCAGCGGTGCCCCTCTCACTCCAACTGCACACACCCCACTCAATTAAAATAGAGCCTCCACCAGCTTGAACAGTTCCCTGCTCACATGCAAGGTCCATCGCTTCACGAAGTTGTCTCTATACCGTACACGTCCATTCGCTCGATACAATTTGAAACGAGACTCGTCCGACCAGGCAACATGTTTCCAGTCATCAACAGTTCAATATCGGTGTTGACGCACTCAGGCGAGGCGTGAAGCTTTGTATAGTGGAGCCTTCGGCTCTGAAAGCCATATCAATTATGTTTCGTTAACTGGTTCGCACGCTGACACTTGCTGATGGCCCAGCATTGAAATATGCAACAATTTGCGGAAGGGTTGCACTTCTGTCACGTTGAACGATTCTTTTCAGTCGTCATTTGTCCCGTTCTTGCAGGATCTTTTTCCAGCCGCAGCGCTGTCGGAGATTCAATGTTTTACCGGATTCCTGATATTCACGGTAGGCTCGTGAAATGGGCGTACGGGAAAATACCAACTTCATCGCCACCTCGGAGTTGCTGTGTCCCATCGTTCGTGCATCGAGTAAAACACCACGTCCAAACTCACTTAAATCTTGATAATCTACCACTGCAGCAGCAGTAACAGATCTAACAACTGCGCCAGACACTTGTCTTACATAGGCGTTGCCAACTGCAGTGCCGTATTCTGCCTGTTTACATATCCCTGTATTTGAATACGCGTGCCTACCCCAGTTTCTTTGGCGCTTCACTGTAGTTTGTTTAAGGAGAGATGATTTGACTTTTTTACGGAAGCTGAGCTTTACTTTTTATTTCACGAGTCGAGTTTGGACCGAGTTCTGGCAAAAGGAACGCCTTTGAAGTGAAAATGTTTAATCACGTTTTTTTCCCATTTTCTGCAATTGAGGTCTACGTGAAAGCGAATTCACTTCATGGGTTTTCTGTGAGCTTGCTGTGTGTGTGTCCACGTTTATGGCAATGTTGGTATTCAGATTGTCGGGAAGAGCAATCTACACGGCTGTGCATCGTGAAGAACTTATCACATGACTTTGGCATGCGAGGCCGGCTGTGCGGGCTTGTTCGCACTGAAAACTTTACGGTCGCAGTGCAGTGTAGAATACATAGCATTCAATGCTGCTACTACGGCCGCGTGAAAATCTATTTCCAGAAAGTGTTGTACTTTCGGACCTACGATCACTTTTAGTACGTGTCTAAGACAGGAGTTTAGATGCTTTAAGGTTTCTGATGTACTTCTATTCTCTCCTACATTTTGGAGGGTCACATTAGGGTCATGAAGCATTCCGTGCGGAAATAAAAGTGCAGAAGTACAATTAAATTAGCGATTTGTATTCGTGCCTTTGAGTTCTGCCATCCATTCTTTATAGGACGCGTTCTTAAAACCGTGTATCTAAGATTCATAATATCCATCTGATTTATTAACTTGATCAGTAAAGGACAACAATATGTGGCTCTATGTGAGGATACAATGTTCTACAGAGTCTAAAGGCTTCCATTCAAACTCGAGATAAGAAAAATGAGCGACGAGATTGACTACGAATGTAAAAGGCAGGTAAGTGGTGTTCGAGCTACGTTTTGTATAGGGCTGCTCTTCCGGTTTGGCGTCGAATGGGAGAAACAGCGGGGGCGGCACTGAACCTCCATAGTTCTGAGCTTCATTAGTTGATTTCTGTACTTCGCGCTGGTTTCGTTGTGCTTGAAGCAGTTGTGTAAAGCATATCAATAGCTCGTTAATTGGACAACTCTGAAACTGAGTGACTGCTCTCTACTGAGTGCCCTTTTATACAACTATTATGTAAATTTGTAAACTTGAATAGAACGTACAGTGTAACCAACATATTTATGTAATGGGGTCACAGAAAAGTAATTCTTTCAAATACGACGCTCCAAATTGAAAAGAAAGGATTAATTATGAGAGGTGGCATGAGCCCCCTCTCATATTTCTATCTTAGTCTGAGTAATTCGATTTTCCTCTCTAATTGCATGCGGTGAAAAGTTGCTATTCCTTCACACGCAGACTTCCCACGCAGCGTCTCTCATCACCCGGGTGGTCCGGTGACAGGCGAGTTCTGCTGAGCTTGAAAGGGTTTAGCCGATGGGTGTGAGGGAGTCGAGTGGATGCTTTCCAGACGCCGATATTGTCATAAGAGCGGGAGCGACTTGCCCACAGGGGTCTGACGCAGCGGCTGGGCTAGAGATTCAGTTACTTCGCAGAAACTTAGTGAAAACACTTTCTGGCGGGCTACCTGCGAGGCGTGGGAATGACTTGTGTTCCCAGGCAGTCTTGGCGGGCAAATTCCCGCGTTTTCTGCATAATCATAACTGTGATTGGCTTGCTCAGGGTATAGCTCCGTGACGTAGCAAAATCGGCGCAGAAATTGTCGCCAAGAATCTCCATTGGAGGACTAGTAGTGCTTCGGCAATAGAGTGCAATTTTCCACCGGTTTTCGAGTTGCTGATTGGAACGTTTAACCACGGCCACTGCCGTGGGGGCGGGAATGTTCTGTGTTCGGCTTGTACGGGTGCTCTCGTGAGGGTCGGCTCTCGCCTTTCGGTCGGAGTAGGTTACAAGTCTGAGCTCTCGCTGCTCTGGACAGCCTGCCTTCCGTTGGCTGTCTAATATACTTTTCTTTAATTGAAACTGTTTGACGAAGTTGCTAAAGATTCGACTGCAACGTAACTTTCCGAGTACAGTTGGCAATTGAGCCTTCTGCGTACAAGCGGCCTATGTTGTCTGTCTTGAGCAGTTTTGGCTAAAGTTACTGTATCGGAGTTACTGTCTGACTTCGCTTGTTAAAATCAATCACTGTACTGTCAGTGATTGTGTGGCGGCTCTTCTTCGTCGCCCTCAGAGGGTCATTTGTATTGCTAGGAAGTCTTTAGTCTGGAACAACCAGACCAGGATAATTTGTTTCGGGCTATACTCGCAACATTAACATCACCACAACGGGACCTCGAAGCAACCAGCCATCGCCTCCAGTACGCCAGATCAGCACGATCTTGCAGTTAAGACGACAGCTTGGTAATGTATGTCTGCAGCACCGGCATCTTAGGGAATTTTGCTAGTTGATAATCAGAGCTCAGCAGAGCGCGCCTGTTCGTCTTTTCTAACTTTGTTCTGTCTTGGGTGTTCATTGTCTGACTTCTCAGTACTGTAGCAGCAATTAATGTTGGGTTGGCTGTGTGTTTCTCTTAAGATTTGAGTTGCATGGAATTGGCTCCATATACCACTTCGGCATAAATGGCAGAGTCTAGTTTATGGACATCTTCACCTTCACAGCATTTACTTGAGTATCCAATTTGATGTATTGTAAATGTTTCATGTGTTTTGTTTCTTATTTTGAGTTTAGTCATAATAAATCAAATTGTTATTTTCGACAGAACTTTCATTCTGTTAATCGGTAGAGCAACCCTTTCATTTCCAACTACGTTAATGAAACTTTCCTTTATTTAATTAATTTCTATCAAATTAAATTATTGCAGGTGCCAAACTCTTTTCTACTCCACTTGCAGGGTCGATTACAGTCAGTTCACGTTTCTTCTTAATCCATGTGCAACACCAAAAGTAGGTGTTAGAATAGGGGGGGGGGGGGCTTAGAGCATCATTTACATATGAAAATTCTAGAAGAATTTAGTGTTAAATACACTGCTAGCCCCGGCACCTCGCAATTAAACGCTTTTGCCGCCTTTAGAAAGTTAAAGAAATTTAACAATTCCTGCGATTAGTTTTGAAGACAGGTTTCTGAAATAAAAAGTTTCTTTTACCGGCGAAGGATTCATTTCCTATTAAGCTAGCTTTAGTTCCAGAGAGCTGCCAATGTAAAATCTCGATTACTGCTGCCAGGTATTACTCAGTCCCGTCCTCGCTTTCGGGGATGTCTGTGATGTCTGCAGTTGTAGGAGATGGAAATGAGTTAGACTTTCAAACTACAGAAACAAAGACGTATAGCTGCGTAGATAAAATTTAGATAACTTTATTGACATTGTTACAAGTAGCCAAGCTGACTAAACCAGTAAGAGGAAGTACTTACACATCTTAGTTTAACTGACTATTGTTGATATAACTGAATAACGTCCTCAGTTAACCGATTCATAGTTACTTGTATACTGATGAACATGGCGCAGGTGTGGACTCACTATCTCGATGAGCTTTCGATGGCAGTCTCCCATTGTTCGACGCACCTCCTGCCGCAAGGTTCACTTCATGTGTTGACTTTTAAGGAGGCACAGGGGAATACTGTTAGCTAAGTTGAGGGCGTGGTCATTAGCGGCGGCGACTACTATTAGCGTATGTAGCGCCACCCAGTGGTTTGCGGCGGGTGATGGAAATTCCAGAGCGAGCGAAGCGTCCACCGGCGGCTCTCGAGCTGCTGCACTCGGCTGACTTCGGAGTGGCGCGACGGCAGTGTTGTGTGCGGACGGCATGGTCGCCGCCGATCCTGCAGTTTCTTCGCTTCATCATTAATATTACAGTTCCACTAAAGTTTTGGCACCCTTACACATACCAAACCTGTTTGGAAAGTAAGTTCCGATCGGTCGCGAAATGCAAACCGCTCTGAAAATGCGACGAAGTTTTGCACAGATGTGCTGGGTAGTGTTGCTAGTGTGCTCTTCGATTGCGGCAAAGTAAGAGGGCCCGGTGAGAGATTTCGCTCGAAGTTCTGCAGACAACATAACAAAACTGTCATGCGTTCGTTCTGCGTGACATTTCTCGGCCGTATTCCGCAGGGGCAATGAAGATGCTCGTGCAACGTTTTCGATGGGAGGTGTTTGTTCACCCGAAACACAGCCTCTAATTCGCTCGTCCTGAGTTTCATCTCTACTCATGTGAACAGCTGGCTATGAAGACAACACTTTGGCACAGACAACGAGCTATAGACGACCGTAGAGAGTTGGAGGTAAGCACAAGCGGCCGATGATGAAGGTATCGGAATGTTGTTACAACGCTACGACGATTGTCTGAGCGGCGACTGTGTAAATAGAAAAGTACACTACTGGCCATTAAAACTGCTACACCACGAAGATGACGTGCTACAGACGCGAAATTCAACAGACAGGAAGAAGATGCTGTAATATGCAAATGATTAGCTTTTCAGAGCATTTACGCAAGGTTGGCGCCGGTGGCGACATTTCCAACGTGCTGACATGAGGAAAGTTTCCAACCGATTTCTCATACACAAACAGCAGTTGACCGGCGTTGCCTGGTCAAACCCTGTTGTGACGCCTCGTGTAAGGAGGAGAAATGCGTACCATCACGTTTCCGACTTTGATAAAGTGGATTTCACCGGGAGAGCTGCTGCAAGACTGCATCCGGAACGTTTTCCAAACAGACGCAAACATTTTCCTAGCAGACGCAACACACATCATTCATCAGTCCATGATCGCGACCATGGAGAGATTCCTCAGAGAAGGCAGAAAGTTGCACGTAGGTATTGCTGCCTGAGGTGTGTCCATTGTAAAGTAATAGCATTTCCTGCTTAGTACTTGTTTGTCCTCGGGTATCTGCCGAACACAGTCACCGCTTACATTTCGAATAAAAATCATCAGCATTGGCGTCCGAAGACTTCCGGCACAACAAATCACCCTCATTATGCCAGCGGCCTTGTCAAATAGGGTGGAGGAGAGGACAGAGGTTCAGGGCACTCTCTTCCCTTGGGACGGGAAACTGCGCCTAGAGGCGGAAATCCAGCAATCATCAATGGCATGAGGATGCAGCACGTAACGGAAACCAGTGCATTAAAGACACATAATGTGAATCCACAGCTTAATGTGTATCGCCTCGCCCGTAATTGAAAAAGTGTCATGATGATCTCATAATTGACAAAAGATTCTATGCTAGTTCCGCATTCGGGCCTCCTAAGATCCTCAGAGAAAGCAACAATCTCTATCAAAAACTCACAATAGAGGAGAACGACCACATACAAAAAGCAATAGCACAGGGAAAGAGACTCCTGAATGAAAATACTACACTGCGCAACATAACACTGTTTGGGCCCCTCAGTGAACTCGACAAAGGTGACTCCCCACAAAAAACATAACAGAGAAAAAGAAAAAGCTTCTGTTTTCTTGCTTCCCTCCAAACCCCTCTTTCCATCTCTGTCTCTGTCTCTCTCTCTCTCTCTCTCACACACACACACACACACGACACACATTCAAAATCAGCGCCATAATAAACACAGGACCAACGATGAACAAGTGAGCAACTACAATAACATAACACCTCTCACCGAGTGTGTTGTCAGAAGTGTCTGCTCAAATGGCATTTCGCCACATTTTGTGTAAGTGCTTGTGAGGTGAATCAGGGAGCGGAAATTTGTGAAAAACTGAGTGAAAACAATGCTCTAAACAGCAGCTGGTTGGGACCAACCAGGGACACGAAACAGGACGAAAAATGTAAGTACAGAAACGTACATAACCTCCACCCACGAAACAGCTCTGCACAAATACGCAACAATTTTCTTCATTGCTAGGTTGCAGATGACATGCTGTCAGAAAAAAACGACGACAACGAGCACGAAAATCGATGTATAATAGTAAAATTCAGTTAGCAATGTAATTTTAAGGTGAGTGTCTAAACCAAACGAAGCTAATAGCATATATGGTATTTCTTAGGCCTACAGCAGTTAAATTATTACAAATGTGGTATTTTACTTGACAGAAATTAAAATTTGACCCGCAGAAGATGACACATTGGTGTCGAAACATGTCTGGATAAATAAAAAAATAAACTAATTGTGTTTGCATAAGGCTGATTTCCAAAATAACCCAGTTTTCAAGGAATTCTGCATTCTAGGCAGCAAAACAACCCATGACGGACAAAGCAAGGAGGACGTAAAATGCAGACTAGCACTAGCAAAAAGGGCATTCCTAGTCGTGACACGTCTACTAGTAACAAACACAGACCTTAATTTGAGGAAGAAATTTCTAAGAATGTACGTTTGCAACACAGCATGGTGTGTTAGTGAAACATGTACTGTGGAACAAACGGAAAAAGAGAGAATATAAGCATTTGAAATGTGGTGTTACAGAAGAATGTTGAAAATTAGGTTGACTAATAAGGAAATAAGGAAATGAGGAGATTCTGCCCGGAATCGTAGAGGAAAGAAATGTATGGAAAACTCTGAGATGAAGAAGGAAAGATGACGGGACATCTATTAAGACATCAGGGAATAACTCCCATGGTATCAGAGGGAGCTGTAGCGAATAGAAACTGTAGAGTAAAACAGAGATTGGAATACAGACAGGAAATAATTGAGGACATAGGTTGCAAGTGTTATTCTGAGATGAATTGGTTGGCACAGGAGAGAAATTCGTGTTGGGCCGCATCAAACCAGTCAGAAAACTAATGGAAATGGAAATGAGCGTTTGGCGTCATTGGCCAGGAGACCCCTTACGGGGCAGGTCCGGCCGCCTTGGTGCAGGTCTTATTACATTCAACGCCACATTGGGCGACCTGCGCGCCGGATGGAGATGAAATGATGATGAAGGGAACACAACACCCAATCCCCGACACTGCCGGGAATCGAACCCGGGCCCTTTAGGACGGCAGTCCGTCGTCATGAGTTGTTCATGAGCACTAGCTCCATAAACATCATCCGCTCAGAGTCAAGGCGTAACGGGAGAACGATCATCCTAGACGGTTACAGTTTGCGCAGTGGTATCTACAACAATGCATATTCCAGCCAAAATTCCTGTATTCACGGATGAATGCATGTTTACTAGAGACAACACATTAAACTTGCCCTATCATTGGGCGATATCTGCTGCCAAACAGACTAACAGGATCGATCTGCATCACATTTGTTGTGGATGTTTTGCCTACACTATTGGATGTAGTGCCACATAATGTTTGGATAGACAGGGAGCTGTAACACGACGGAGCTCCAGCACACTTCGATATCGTTGCCTGGAATCGCCTCTACGTCACATATCCCAATCGAAGGACTAGTACAGGTGGACCAATTCCAATGCCAGCGCGGTCGGCAGATCTTACTGTCGACTGTTTTCTCTGGGGTAGGATGAAGAGTACGGTGTAAGACACAGCTGTAACGTCAGTGGCGAACCTTACCGTATTTTACGGACAATAAGACGCCACGAAGACACACCTTAATTTTAAAGATATATTTTTTTAAAAAAGCTTTTTTACCATTTTTATTATTAGATTGAAAAGCCAGACTAAAAAAAGTTCTTAGTTTATAAAACCGAACTGACCTTCAAAATCCCCGAAAATCGTCATATGAACTTTCTTCTTCTTCTTCTTCTTCTTCTTCTTTTTCTTCTTCTTCTTCTTCTTCTCCCTTTTCGTCATCATTGTCCTCTTCATATATAAGATGGTCTTCACTGCCATCGAGAGCGCTACTTATGTCGCACTTCATGAAAGATTTAACAGTAATGCCTTCTCTCACTCTAGACCACGACTGTTTTATCCAGTGACGCATTTGTTTGATTGTAGGTCGTTTTAAAGCTCCCTTCGGCTTGAATTAAAGTTGGGTTTCATTCGTTGTCTATTCGTTTTACTCCTCTCTCATATACACTTTAAATGGTTTATTTATCGAGACATCAAGAGGTTGCAATTGTGAAGTATGTCCTCCAGAAATAACAACAAGCTCTTTATTTTCCTATCTCAATTTCTCTTTCACAGAATTTTTCAAATGGCTACGAAACTGATCTAGCACAAAGAGGGAACTCTTCTTCAATAAAGGCACGTTTCCTCCTCTCCCACCCTCTGTTAATCCATAATTTCATACCAGCCTCGTCCATCCAGTCCTTGTCATGTACGTGAACAATAACACCTGGTGGTGCTTCAGAAGGTTTTGGCATTGTATTGCTCCTGGAAATGATCATTGGTTTAAGTTTAGTACCGTCAGCACGACACGAAAGGACAACAGTGAAATGCATTTTTCTTGTCCACCTGTTTTTATAGTTATAGCCGTGGCAACAGTTCTGTTACACGGCTCATCAACTGTCAGAGGAATTTCGTCCATATTTGCTATTTCGCTTAGTTCCAACTATTTCTTTTTTTCGATGTTGAATAATAAAGCTATGGAAAGGTAATATTTTCAGTTCACAGTCCTGTGGCATTTTCTGAATTATTTTCATTTTGGTTCGCTTGCTAAGTCCATGACGCTTCACAAACCTGTAGCACCAACCAACCCCACCCTCAAAGTCCGTTAAGTTCCATTGTAGCTAGCTTACGAGCGTATGTTTGAATCATTTTTGTATTAATTTCAACGCCACTTTAACAGTGTCCTTGAATCCATTTCAATACGTCATCTTCTAGTTTTGACCTTTTTGAATTCAAACCTCTATTTGCACATTTAGTCTTCCTCATTTTTCAGTTCTTTTTTACTAGTCCGGCAATCCCGAATGATTTTTTTCTGTTGATGGAGGGCCGAAATGCGCTCAGCTGCTCTGTTCCCAAGTTCTTCTTCGTATGCTATTACTTTCAATGTGCATCCCGCATCATATGAATGCCTTTTATTTTTGCCATTACGAAACTAGCTACTAAAAAAATATTGTACTGTTACCAATAACACAGATCACTTCCAATTCAAGTACAATTTGCACCGTAGACAGCAATGACTCATCATAGGGTAGACAGTGTTTTGGGCTTATGAGGGCGGGGCTGGAGGGTGACAGTGTTAGAAAGCTTGTGAATCCTCCGCAACTGATGTTCATCGCATTGGTGCGCTGCTGCTGCCAGTTGAATCCAATGTTGCCAGATAGAGACACGTTCCCGCGACATCGTATATATGGTCATTTTTAAGACCGGCGAGAATTTTAAATCAAGCAGTGGGCATTTTTATATTAATATCGTTTATAAGACCCGCTGAATTTTGGAGGCAATTTTTCGAAGAAAAAAGGGCGTCTTGTAGTCCGTAAAATACGGTATTGCTCGAGTCCACTGAGCGATTGAAATACTTTAAAGACAACTGCATGTATTGGCTTATGTGTGTGAGGTTCTGTACCGTCGATGTAGGCTCTGCATTAACATAGGAGCTACGCAGTTCGAAGCCTAATTGCAATGGGCCGGGCGGTGTGGCCGAGCGGTTCTAGGCGCTTCAGTCTGGAACCGCACGACCGCTACGGTCGCAGGTTCGAATCCTGCCTTGGGCATGGATGTGTGTGATGTCCTTAGGTTAGTTAGGTTTAAGTAGTTCTAAGTTCTAGGGGACTGATGACCTCAGAAGTTAAGTCCCATAGTTAGTGCTCAGAGCCATTTGAACCATTTTTTTTTTAACAGTGGAGCAAATGTTGTTAAAAGGCTTCTTTCTTGAAACTGATTAGTGTACCCTCCCGCAAAACATGCTAAGGGTTGTCGGTGGTCAGTGTCTTTGTGGAACACCATATATAAATACGTCTGCCGCAATATCCCATGCCCAGCTTTGTGGTGACGAACCACAATATTCATATCGCTACAAACTTTATGTTTATTTCAACATTTCTGCTCGTTATTCTTCTTCTTGTGATTTTTCCTCCTCCTCCTCCTCCTCCTCAGCTGTCCATCTTCCTGTCACATAACTGCAACTCCACGGAAAAGGCGCCAGTGGCACATTCGACTGAGCAACGTCACTGCCACGTGGTGATCATCCTCGCGGTTTTAATCTCCAGCTGCAGTATATTCCTTCAGGTGGACCTTTTTCAAGGCATGGGTGGCCAACTATGAATATGGCGACATACATCGTAACTACTGCTAATGGAACAGATTCCTCAATTTTTGTCTATCCTCATACCCCACTTACACATGGTGAGCTAACAGCAGCCAAGTTAGCGCTCTTAACGATTGCTTAATGAGAATTAAAGTAACAATATAAATTCTGATAACATGAAACAGGGACTCTGTCAGTTTGATAATGATAGAAGGCCCTGATAATACTGGATGGGAATGTCTGATAAAGTTATGAGCTTGGACAGGAAAAATATTATAAGAAAGATGTTGCATTGTACATGTGAAAGAATTAGTGGATGGGATTTAGGTGTTGGGAGGTGGATAGGAGTAAAGTGTGTTGTAGCTGAGAGGAAGGGTAGACCTCATGGTTTATTTATAGACTTGGAGGGGGTGATAATCAAATTGAAGCTATGAAAGCTTATGGAATGTTAGGATATGGAGACCGGGTGGAAGATGTTGTGAAACATCTCCTTAGAAAAATTAATGAATTACTGTGCTGATAAACCTCTTACGTTATTTGATTTTCAAACAGCTGAGCAGAACTGAACGTACTCAGACATTTCTCTCTTTACTTATTCTGATCAACACTAAACTGACACACAATATTTTTTAGCGCAACGCAAACTGACTTCCAATAATTCCTACAAAAGAATGGCCCTGACTAAAAATAACCTATACCTTTCATGAATCACTTACCTCAAAAAAATCTTCGTTACTCGAACTACTGCAATACAGCGTCGCCAATGCTGCCAGCTAAATAAAAGATTCTAACTACTGAAGGCACTAACTACTGATAGGCATACTTAGCAAATGAAAGATTTTGATAGAGAACAAACAATGTGTTTATCTTAATAGTGTTCAATAGTCATAATATATATATATATATATATATATATATATATATATATATATATATATATATATATATATATATATATATATCAGTTCATGACATCCAGTCTTACAAATTTACTCTTTCTGATGGACACACGTCCAGATCATCCGCTCTCAAAACTCCGCCATCTCTCTCCCCACATCCATCATTGCTGGTGGCTCACCTCCAACTGCGCAAGGCTACGCGCTGTTCACATCCAACTGCCCAACACTACACAAGTAAATATTCCAACAATGCAAACCAGCCACAGACTGCACACAGCACAGTCAGTGATTTTCATACAGAGCGCTACTTGGTGTAACCAACATAAAAACCTAAACAGCCTACTTACAGTGGATAGAAGCGCTCCAGTAAGAGCGGATTCTCCAGGAAGGGAAATACAAAGGGAATTGGGACTCGAGTTGACAGGAAATATAAGATAGGCGAAAGTGTTCTAAGTGTAGGAGGAGGTGCCGTAACTTGAACACAAGGGAGGAGAAGATGGAGAGGCTATAATATAAATGTGGAGCAGGGAAGGTCCATGTCACATTAGCATAGGTGAGGATGAACTGGATAATGTTCTTGTGTATATGGTTTGACTGACGTAGCAATTGGTCCACATGTTGCGCTGATTAGTAGTTTTAGTCTTTTGTGTATTCTTTGAAATGAGTAGTAGATCAGATTTTGGTCGAGGTTTATATGTATTTTAAGTGGATGAGCTGAACGGTTGTGAACTGCAAGGACGAGGTCTCCGGGACAGAACGGTCGGATTTTTGTAGGTGTAACAGATAAGTGCGACGGATTACAATAGAAAGTGAAGCTGCCGAAATTGAGTTGTAAGAATCTTCTGGATGAATAGAAGATAGGATGGGTGGCGAAAAAGGCGATGCCTTTTTTCATTAACCCTTACAAGAATTTCGGTGACGAAAAGTCATTCGAAACAAAACAAAATTGTGACGACGCTGTACTTTGCTTTTTCGTCACAATACAACTATCTTAACAGGTGAATCAGATGAAACTATTCCTCAGTTTAACTTGATGATTTGATTCACATTATTTACCAACATTCACCAGCGCAAAAGAATACAAATGTAATCTATATCAACGCCATCTGTCTGTCGGGCTGAGAAATGACCACCTTTCCCACATAAGTTATCCTAAATGGTAAAGCAATCAACGGGGCGTCGTCAACAGCGTCCTGCTTTTTAGCAACTTGATGAAACCTTCCCGTCTCCTCTATATCACTTTTGTTACGCAACCTTCCCTTCTACAACAACCTATGAAACCTTCCCTTAGGATTTCTATTTCTTGCTTAATGATAACATATGAAATCTTCCCTTTGAAATTAATTTTCTTTCTCAATAATAATAAGTGCAATCTTCGCATACAAATTTAAATGCTGCTTATTAAAAGTGATTTGCTGATTATTTCGACGAAACATAGAATGTGTCGTCGTCGTGGCCCTCAGTTGTTACCTGCAATAACTCACAACTGTTCCTTACCTATTTTACTATTACTGGATCGCCATCTAACTGCTACATCGAACTGCGACATGAATATACTTACTCTGTTTTACTACTCTATTAGCTGCTGGTGGGCTGTCATAATAAGTGCCTGTATTTATTACCAAAGCTGACGTTATTCTTTAATTCATTTGACTGAAGTTACGAATTTCATAGTTAAACTTTTCCTTGACAACAATAAAATTTTGCAAAGTTTTATGTTGATGGTTTTTGAGATGGAGTTTAATCAGTAATGCAATATTGCTGGCAAAAATTAATTATATTCTGAAAACGATTCTTCAAATATTTACTGTTGGTAATGAAGTGATTTTACAAACGTTCAAATGGGACTTACTTTTGATAATAATCTTACAGATAGCATTGTGCTGACATACCTTCAGTAGTCTTAAATTTCTAAAAAAAAAAAAAAATAATTCAATAATATTAGTTCCTCTTGTTGTTGTTGTGGTCTTCAGTCCTGAGACTGGTTTGATGCAGCTCTCCATGCTACTCTATCCTGTGCAAGCTTCTTCATCTCCCAGTACCTACTGCAGCCTACATCCTTCTGAATCTGTTTAGTGTACTCATCTCTTGGTCTCCGCCTACGATTTTTACCCTCCACGCTGCCCTCCAATACTAAATTGGTGATCCCTTGATGCCTCAGAACATGTCCTACCAACCGATCCCTTCTTCTGGTCAAGTTGTGCCACAAACTTCTCTTCTCCCCAATCCTATTCAATACTTCTTCATTAGTTATGTGATCTACCCATCTAATCTTCAGCATTCTTCTGTAGCACCACATTTCGAAAGCTTCTATTCTCTTCTTGTCCAAACTATTTACCGTCCATGTTTCACTTCCATACATGGCTACACTCCATACAAATACTTTCAGAAATGACTTCCTGACACTTAAATCTGTATTCGATGCTAACAAATTTCTCTTCTTCAGAAACGCTTTTCTTGCCATTGCCAGTCTACATTTTATATCCTCTCTACTTCGACCATCATCAGTTATTTTGCTCCCCAAATAGCAAAACTCCATTACTACTTTAAGTGTCTCATTTCCTAATCTAATTCCCTCAGCATCACCCGACTTAATTCGGCTACATTCCATTATCCTCGTTTTGCTTTTGTTGATGTTCATCTTATATCCTACTTTCAAGACACTGTCCATTCCGTTCAACTGCTCTTCCAGGTCCTTTGCTGTCTCTGACAGAATTACAATGTCAACGGCAAACCTCAAGGTTTTTATTTCTTCTCCATGGATTTTAATACCTACTCCGAATTTTTCTTTGGTTTCCTTTACTGCTTGCTCAATATACAGATTGAATAACATCGGGGAGAGGCTACAACCCTGTCTCACTCCCTCCCCAACCACTGCTTCCCTTTCATGTCCCTCGACTCTTATAACTGCCATATGGTTTCTGTACAAATTGTAAATAGCCTTTCGCTCCCTGTATTTTACCCCTGCCACCTTTAGAATTTGAAAGAGAGTATTCCAGTCAACATTGCCAAAAGCTTTCTCTAAGTCTACAAATGCTAGAAACGTAGGTTTGCCTTTTCTTAATCTTTCTTCTAAGATGAGTCGTAAGGTCAGTATTGCCTCACGTGTTCCAGTATTTCTACGGAATCCAAACTGATCTTCCCCGAGGTCGGCTTCTACTAGTTTTTCCATTCGTCTGTAAAGAATTCGTGTTAGTATTTTGCAGCTGTGGCTTATTAAACTGATTGTTCGGTAATTTTCACATCTGTCAACACCTGCTTTCTTTGGGATTGGAATTATTATATTCTTCTTGAAGTCTGAGGGTATTTCGCCTGTTTCATACATCTTGCTCACCAGATGGTAGAGTTTTGTCAGGACTGGCTCCCTCAAGGCCGTCAGTAGTTCCCGATTCAGGTCTTTCAGTGTTCTGTCAAACTCTTCACGCAGTATCGTATCTCCCATTTCATCTTCATCTACATCCTCTTCCATTTCCATAATATTGTCCTCATGTACATCGACCTTGTATAGACCCTCTATATACTCCTTCCACCTTTCTGCTTTCCCTTCTTTGCTTAGAACTGGGTTTCCATCTGAGCTCTTGATGTTCATACAAGTGGTTCTCTTATCTCCAAAGGTCTCTTTAATTTTCCTGTAGGCAGTATCTATCTTACCCCTAGTGAGATAAGCCTCTACATCCTTACATATGTCCTCTAGCCATCCCTGCTTATCCATTTTGCACCTCCTGTCGATCTCATTTTTTAGACCTTTGTATTCCTTTTTGCCTGCTTCATTAACTGCCTTTTTTATATTTTCTCCTTTCATCAATTAAATTCAATATTTCTTCTGTTACCCAAGGATTTCTACTAGCCCTCGTCTTTTTACCTACTTGATCCTCTGCTGCCTTCACTACTTCATCCCTCAAAGCTACCCATTCTTCTTCTACTGTATTTCTTTCCCCCATTCCTGTCAATTTTTCCCTTATGCTCTCCCTGAAACTCTGTACAACCTCTGGTTCTTTCAGTTTATCCAGGTCCCATCTCCTTAAATTCCCACCTTTTTGCAGTTTCTTCAGTTTTAATCTACAGGTCATAACCAATAGATTGTGGTCAGAGTCCACATCTGCCCCTGGAAATGTCTTACAATTTAAAACCTGGTTCCTAAATCTCTGTCTTACCATTATATAATCTATCTGATACCTTTTAGTATCTCCAGGGTTCTTCCATGTATACAACCTTCTATCATGATTCTTGAACCAAGTGTTAGCTATGATTAAGTTGTGCTCTGTGCAAAATTCTACCAGGCGGCTTCCTCTTTCATTTCTTAGCCCCAATCCATATTCACCTACTACGTTTCCTTTTCTCCCTTTTCCTACACTCGAATTCCAGTCACCCATGACTATTAAATTTTCGTCTCCCTTCACTATCTGAATAATTTCTTTTATATCATCGTACATCTCATCAATTTCTTCGTCATCTGCAAAGCTAGTTGGCATACAAACTTGTACTACTGTAGTAGGCGTGGGCTTCGTGTCTATCTTGGCCACAATAATGCGTTCACTATGCTGTTTGTAGTAGCTTACCCGCATTCCTATTTTCCTATTCATTATTAAACCTACTCCTGCATTACCCCTATTTGACTTTGTGTTTATAACCCTGTAGTCACCTGACCAGAAGTCTTGTTCCTCCTGCCACCGAACTTCACTAATTCCCACTATATCTAACTTTAACCTATCCATTTCCCTTTTTAAATTTTCTAACCTACCTGCCCGATTAAGGGATCTGACATTCCACGCTCCGATCCGTAGGACGCCAGTTTTCTTTTTCCTGATAACGGCATCCTATTGAGTAGTCCCCGCCCGGAGATCCGAATGTGGGACTATTTTACCTCCGGAATATTTTACCCAAGAGGACGCCATCATCATTTAATCATACAGTAAAGCTGCATGCCCTCGGGAAAAATTACGGCCGTAGTTTCCCCTTGCTTTCAGCTGTTCGCAGTACCAGCACAGCAAGGCCGTTTTGGTTATTGTTACAAGGGCAGATCAGTCAATCATCCAGACTGTTGCCCTTGCAACTACTGAAAAGGCTGGTGCCCCTCTTCAGGAACCACACGTTTGTCTGGCCTCTCAACAGATACCCCTCCGTTGTGGTTGTACCTACGGTACGGCTATCTGTATCGCTGAGGCACGCAAGCCTCCCCACCAACGGCAAGGTCCATAGTTCATTGGGGGGGGGGGGGTATGATAATAGTTAGCTGATGTCTCTGTACATCCGTTTATAATCTCTTGTAAATCATAGCTAGAGGCTGGCAGGCACACCGCTCCTCTCAACCTCTCGCTTCAGACCTGCTACCGACTCGCTTCACATCTCGCTTACTACTGACTTCCTACGAACGCTAAAGTGCGGTCTCTCCTGCCAACAATGCTTTCTGGTGCAGACAATCCCTGCTACAATTACTAAATGTATCAATGCGCGGTCTTTCCCACTCTTTTCTTAAAATGTAAATACGCGGTCTCTGCCGCCCTTTTCAAAATTATATCAATGTGCGGCCTCTCCCGCCAACAATACTTTGGTGCAGGCATTCCCTGCTACCACAATTATTTCCAAAATGACAAAAATTAATTATTCCTACTTAATCCTATTAATAAAATATAAACACCTTTCACAAATTGTGGTTTGATAATAGACAATAGAAATATACACGTCTTACAATGATAGTAAGTTTCATTTCAGGAAACCGGATGATTCTACTGTCTTCTACCTTATGGTTCTTGGAAATCAGTAAGGTGTTTCCGAGCCGTTCAAATCCTCTTCCAGTCATGCAGACTGTGGTTTTTTGGGAGTTCCTAAACCACATAGGGACCAATGCAGGATGGTGTCTCTGAAAAGGACACAGACGTTTTCCTTCCTCATCCTTCTCCAACCTGAGAGTGAGCTCGTCCTCAACGACCATGTCGTCGGCGAGACCTTAAACTCTAATTTTCTTTCCTACCTTCCGAAAGGCTTGAGTAACCTACATCCGAACACACTACATCGAAAATTGCCTCCTTCCCAAATCCATGTCATGGGTTATTCCTTATTCTTTCGTCTCAGTGCAATTGACCTTCATCGCGGGTAAAAGCGTCTACCATTTCTGTTTGTTATTTGCGCTATTGTAATGGTGGAAATAAGTCTGTAAGTGTGTTGACTGCCTCATTTCAACGGTTGCAAAAGACAATTTACAGATATACACAAACATTTATGAGCCACATGGTCCAGTCACATTAATGTGACCACTGTCCGTGTGCGTTAACGAGCATAACCACTCACAGACGGCAGCAGGCAGCACTAGCAGTGCAGAGCAAATAAAACGCGACGAGGGACGCAGAAACCAGTGCAGTCGTTGTCTCAGTGCGGAAATAGAACGATGTATCTGAAGTCCAAAAGAGCATGATCATTAGATTTCGAACCAAGGGTGGCAGTATTTCCTAAACGGGTAAGTGTATGAAACTGGTTGCAGGCCATCGTGGTTAGAATAAACCGTGCACAGCAAAATGAATCTATCTCAAAACCGGAACCGACGCCACTGTCATCCACCACGCTCCTTAGCTGACGGGGTGAACGACGGCTGCGGAGATGTGTACGAGCGAACAGATGTGCAACTGTTGAGCAGCTGACCGTCCAGATGAACCGAGGGGCTACTAACGACGTCTTCTCAACGACAGTTCAGCGACCATTGTTGCGTAGGGACCTCCGCAAAAGGCGCCTGATTCATGCACCCATGATGGTTGCTGTTCATCGACGATGAACACTGGAACCCGTGCGCCAGTACCTCAACTGGACGTCCACTGAGTGGCGACATGTGACGTTTCCAGATGAATCATGTTTTATGGTCCATCGGATTCGTGGCAGTTGGCGTGTACGGCCCTTCAAGAATCATCGGAAGGGTCCAGGCTGGAGGAAGAAGCGGTATTGTCTAGGGAATAGTTGCATTCCCTGGGTGATCTCGTCAAACTGGAAGGCACAGTAGATCAACATAAGTACCCATCTATTCTTGGGGACCACGTCCACCCCCAAAGGCGACTTGTTTTTTCCTCGGCACGACAGCATCTACTAGCAGCACAATGCAACATGTCTCACGGCTCACAGTGTATGTGCGTGTTTCAAAGAGCGCCACAACGAGTTTGCCATTCTCCTCTGGCCACCAAACTCCCCAGAATTAAAGCCAATTGAGAGTCTGTGGGGCCATGTCGAAAAAATTAGCGAAGCAGTCCACGACATTGGAGTCAACATGCCGGAGCCTTCCAGAACCTCACTAACTTTTCCCGCATGTCCGCGCTGAAAAAGATGATTATTCAGGCGTCTCATAGGTGGTCACATTAATGTGACTGGCCCGTGTAAAACGGCGACGATTAATAACCTGTCGTTACTGTGAAGGTCCTGTAACAGTTGGTTTGCTGTGCTAGTGTCAGTCCTAGTCGAGGGAAAGGGAAATTTTATCAAAATTCAATGAAGGCACGGTTGTGCGATGAAACCTGGGGCTGCTGGCAGAGTGTGGTAACAGATGACAGCCAGCGGGCCAGGAAAGGTAAACATGGCACTCGCAGGCACGGAGTTGAGATGGCAGTATTGCACGCACTGTTTGTTTCGAGTGGAGCAACAACGAGGCAGGAAACTGCAGCACTGCTTTAAGTCATTGCGATGTATGAGGCAGGGCACTAGGCCAGAGCCAGGAGTGACGATTTGTAAATGGATGACGTTTGGAAATTTATCCCTGCCATAGTTTCTGTCTCTCTCTGACACTACGTCAGAAGTGAGGGAGAAACCAATATAAATAGACAGGCAATTTTAGCGCGAGAGAGTGTGCCAGGTCAGGGGCCAGTCTGGCAGGAATGTTATAAGTATTTGCCATAAACTTGTACTTTGTTTCTATGTACTTGTTCGGCCTATATTCCGACTCCAGGGAGACAACACCAGGGCGGGACGGAATGTCAGACTGGAACATGGAGATACACAGTCTGCCTGAAAGAGGGCAGTGACAGCAGTCTGTAGCAGGTACAGGAGAGGCTCGGTTCCACTCCAGTCTATGGGCCACATTCGCCTCCCACCTGGCGTACTGGGGTCCAGGAGAGGTGTACACTCCGGGAGGCGCAGCAGCGCTGCGACAGCGCCAGAGACAGCGGCGGGTGTTGCCATCCGGCAAGTACTACTAGCGGCAAATTGCGGCACAGCGTCCAGGAGGGTGCGGGTTCGAGTCCGGTCCTAGGAGCAGTGGCAGCCCAGGGGCCACGTGTGACCAGTACATCCACCTTCCTCCCATGGTCGGACAGAGCAGGCCAAACGGGGCGCAGGGCGGCCAGGACCAGTGACTGTAGCAGTCTCTGGAATCACGGGCAGCAGCGCGGCGCAAGACATGCAGCGGCGGGCGGCGACCGGGGAGAGCGCGGCCGACTTCCAGCAGAGCGACCTTGATGATGGCAGCACAGCAGCATCGGCATACCAGGAGTTGCTGAGCCGGCTGGACTCACAGGACAGCGCTGCGGGCGGCATGCCGACACTACGCTGCTCCCATCAAATACCGGTACTGCAAATTAGCTGAATACAGAAATGCTGCCAAATACTGCTGTATCACTCTGCACTGCCCCTTGACACTCTTTATCTTGCTCGGCCTCCTGAAGAAATATGGCGTAGTGGGTCCCGGCTTCAGCTCTGCCACTGGAGTCCTGGGTTCGACACACCGATTGTTGACACTTCTGTAGCAAATCAAGATGATTGTCGTGAGGCATCATAGTAACTTTAGGTTCGAAAATTACCAGGATCAGGGAAAAGACATGGGAAGATTAGGCCCCTTTAACTCATATATCCTTCAACGATAAGATTTATTTTTAAATATTTTTTTGTGTAATAAGAGGGCGCCTTTGCAAAATAGTTAACAAAATCAAAGTTGATTTTGACATTACAAAAATGAAGGCATTCAAAATGGTGAATAAGACAGATGTTGAATTACAACAATAATAATCTCAAACCAAATCAATAAATAAGACTTTAACAATTCTGGCCTATTTAAAAATTTTCAATTAAACAATTTTAAATAAACCTATTGAAATAATTAAAACAGTTATAGATAAATCTCTTCAAAACATAAGGTAGACCCGCAAAAGGTTAACATCAAAGATTTATAATAAACTTAGGACGAGGTTACTATATGTATTAAATATTAAACGGAAAACTTCTTGTGTGAATCCAGTTAATCAGAGGCCTCTTGGCCGAAAGCAAAATTTCATTTACAGTGCACGTCAGATAACATAAGATACCCAGCTTGAGTACAGACAGCCAGGAAGCGGGACTTCAAACACATAGGAAATGCTCGAGAGCCGCACACACGGCCGCAAGTAAGCCAGGCCCATATGGCGAGAAGCTGTCGACACCAAATACTCTCCCAGCAACTTAGTAAGAGATTTTAACAACAAGAAAGATAACTGACTAGTTTATAGTATAAGTAAAGTTACAAAAGTTACGCTTTAACCGTCATTGCACCTATAGCACGTTTCTAGTAAGTTCATATGCCCTAGGAAATAAGCTTCGCCAACAGAAAACCACTGAAAGGAAGCTGTAATTTCTTCTAGGAAGAAATATAATAAATATCTCGCTCTGGTCTTACCATCAACAGGAGCTCAAGGCATGTTTAAAAGGGCTAGAAGATAGTGATACCAGAACCCAGCAGCTTTAAACAGCTGGTTTTCTTACGTAAGAATTTTCAAACCAACACAAATTTTAGAAAAAAGCTAGCTAAGGCGTATTTCTATATGTGACTACATTACATAACCATAGTAACATCAACCATGGGAAATTTTTTGAGAGAGAATGCTGGCCAGCAGATTAAGGCAAGTCACTTCAAAATCACACAGAGTAGAATGGGCAAACCACTATTCCTAAAATCACACAGCCAAAACAACAAAACGTGCATAACTACTCAATGAACTTAAACACGAACATCTATTCGAACAGCTAGCCGAGCGGAAAATCGATGCACAGAGCTGAACAACTAGCTGCGCGCAACGTTACACCTTCGCCTTCTTCCCAGTACCGGCGAGGAAGAGTGAACCACGACCCGGAAAAGACGCCAGGCCAATCCGCACTGCGTATGTGTTGCTCTAATCACTGCTGCTGCCCATGACTGCACACTGTACGAAAACTACCCATCAACTGCCTGTGCCACGCTCTTCGGAGACTTACTTCTCTCTCTCTCTCTCTCTCTCTCTCTCTCTCTCTGTATGGACGCGACTCTAGAGGCCGCTTGTGAAGACTACGCACAAGGAAGTCATCCGTGCCCCCTGGTGAGACGCCAGCTAAAAGATATCGACAGTGAAAGGAGCTGCCACGTCTTAAGCAATATTAGACACCGCTGTGAAAAACCTGAGGATATTCGAGTGATGTGTCACTGCCAAGTGAAATAGGTCTATGACACTTGCACCACCGTGTAGCACACAAGGGAAGCGAAAGAAATACAAACTGAGACAAACAGAAATGACACTTTTATTAAAAGACAATAATTACACTGAGCCACTCCCTAGATCTGGGGTCTATAGGATTACCTGTGATGATTGTGAATGTATACAGGGTGTTACGAAAAGGTACGGCCAAACTTTCAGTAAACATTCTTCAATCACAAAGAAAGAAAATATGTCATGTGGACATGTGTCCGGAAACGCTTACTTTCCATGTTAGAGCTCATTTTATTACTTCTCTTCAAATCACATTAATCACGGAATGGAAACACACAGCAACAGAACGTACCAGCGTGACTTCAAATACTTTGTTACAGGAAATGTTCAAAATGTCCTCCGTTAGCAAGGATACATGCATCCACCCTCCGTCGCATGGAATCCCTCATGCGCTGATGCAGCCCTGGAGAACGGCGTATTGTATCACAGCCGTCCACAATACGAACACGAAGAGTCTCTACATTTGGTACCGGGGTTGCGTAGACAAGAGCTTTCAAATGCCCCCATAAATGAAAGTCGAGAAGGTTGAGGTCAGGAGAGCGTGGAGGCCATGGAATTGGTCCGCCTCTACCAATCCATCGGTCACCGAATCTATTGTTGAGAAGCGTACGAACACTTCGACTGAAATGTGCAGGAGCTCCATCGTGCATGAACCACATGTTGTGTCGTGCTTGTAAAGGCACCCGTAAAGAGAACATTTGCACTGAAATGAGGATTGACACATTGTTGGATGAACCATTCGCAGAAGTGTACCCGTGGAGGCCAATCAGCTGCTGATAGTGCCTGCACACGCTGTACATGGTACGGAAACAACTGGTTCTCCCGCAGCACTCTCCATACAGTGACGTGGTCAACGTTACCTTGTACAGCAGCAACTTCTCTGACGCTGTCATTAGGGTTATCGTCAACTGCACGAAGAATTGCCTCGTCCATTGCAGGTGTCCTCGTCGTTCTAGGTCTTCCCCAGTCGCGAGTCATAGGCTGGAATGTTCCGTGCTCCCTAAGACGCCGATCAATTGCTTCGAACGTCTTCCTGTCGGGACACCTTCGTTCTGGAAATCTGTCTCGATACAAACGTACCGCGCCACGGCTATTGCCCCGTGCTAATCCATACATCAAATGGGCATCTGCCAACTCCGCATTTGTAAACATTTGCACTGACACCAAAACCACGTTCGTGATGAACACTAACCTGTTGATGCTACGTACTGATGTGCTTGATGCTAGTACTGTAGAGCAATGAGTCGCATGTCAACACAAGCACCGAAGTCAACATTACCTTCCTTCAATTGGGCCAACTGGCGGTGAATCGAGGAAGTACAGTACATACTGAAGAAACTAAAATGAGCTCGAACATGGAAATTAGGCGTTTCCGAACACATGTCCACATAACATCTTTTCTTTATTTGTGTGTGAGGAATGTTTCCTGAAAGTTTGGCCGTACCTTTTTGTAACACCCTGTATACATAGGCCAGACAGGAAGAAGCTTTAAGGAAAGATACCGAGAACATACAACACTTCACACTATAAAACATTCAACATTTAAACAACACTTACTAATAGAGAACCACCATATCACAAGCTTTGACAAGAATTTTAAAATACTGCATATTATAGACAAAGGGGGACTATGGACCTATTAGAAGACCTAGAAATTTATATTGCGTCACAGAAAGAACCACTGACCCTCCTAAATGATCAAGTCGAATCGAAGAATAAGACATTCTTCGATATTATTCAGAATCTCTTATGTAACTAAGAACCCACATGACCCACGTTATAGTTGTATTTTACCTATATGACTGTCATTTTGTACATTTTTCAACCAGGAAATCTTACACTTGTGGATATAATTATATACATATATAGTTTACTTATCTGTATAAACGGACAACTAGAGTTGTGAGCCATTATTATTTTTAACTACAAATATGTAACACCATTATATTTTCTTTATGTAACGTGAAGACTACTCTGATATACAGCCTACATGCATTGCAATCAGACATATGACGAAGTATTCCATATGACAACCTTTAAAAAAATGGTTTATTAACTGCACTTTTGTAGGTATGAAAGGCTTTTAATGTTCATCGGCCAGTGATAAAGTTACTATAAGAATTACGTACGATAAGAGTTAGAAGATGTTTCTTAGTAGTTTGCATTAGGTTTACATGACTTTCATACGTATGCACTCAATATTCGACTCGACAGTGTAAGTTGGTTACTCCTTGATGATGCATCTCTGGCGATGAAGCTCTCTTGGTTACTATCTTTGAACTACCGGTCTAAACTTCATACTAGTTACTACCCACCTTCCACATGGAGCACGTCCATATCTCACCACTGTCTTTTAGTATCAGCCGCACGCAGTTGACGTCAATAAGTGTATGGTGAGTAAGTCGTAACATGTTGTCTATTTAAACGTCCCGTACATCGTAATAAGGAAGTGCGACCGTTTCTCTATCCACATACCACGAACTACTTGCACATCTTAGAACGACGTAGCTTCCTAGAAGGCTTGTTGGCAACGTATTCGACGATTACTACGAACGTCGTTATGTAAATTGAGCACTTGTAGCAGAAATCGCTCCCCAGGTATGTCGTTTCTGAACCATACAGGATTATTTTCACAGAACAACCGTGCAAAATGTCACCCATATAGATGTCCCGTAAGCAGTATCGGTAAATAACATAGCTTCTCTGCTGTACACCATGTGGTTTTCTCACATTTCTGGAATGACTTGGTTTTTTGTAGGATGGAATTTCAATCCTTTGACGTTCGTTATGAACATAGGTATATAAACGACGTGTTTATAGAGAATGCGCTTCGCCGTAGTTACGTTATTTCAGAACTTTACCGGATTACTTTAACAAAATAACCGTATACTGACGTATTACAAAATATGATAGCATAACAAATTTTGACGTGATAACAAATATGAAACAATATGCCAATTTACAGAGTTAACATGTTTTCTAAAATAGTTAGTTCCCCTACTACAATGCGTTTACAAGAGAATACAACGAGTGGTAAAGGGACGTTAGGTTAAGCAAAGTAGAATACCTCTTTCAGTATAGGCTTTATCTCTATGCCTCCTATCCCTCTGTAGGCATTAACATAAAGTTTAATTATGTTAGATTAGCTTCTCATGGTTGGGGTTCACAGTCATATGATATTTCTTCAAAGACATCATAGTCGCCGTTGACTGTTTAAACTATTTATTGTTACTATTGCAATTTCGGCCTTATGGCCATTTTCAAGTAACACTGCAAAGTCACCTAAACACAAAAATACAAAAGTGAAGCACAGGGTGTATATACGTAATTCAGCAAACATTTCATTAAGAAAGTAGCTCAATTATAAAAATTGGAGATAGATGTACATTACTTACATTCTGTCAGAATATAAAACTGTCGTCAAAATGCAGCCTTTTGACTGTGAGAGTCCCACAAGATCCGATGAGTACGACACTTATTACATCGTAATATGTTGTTAAATATATACTGAATTGACAATGTTATCATCGTTCTAATAATCTATCACACATAAAAATTCAGGTACACTGACAGCATGTGGAGCTAAGTCAGTTGGCGCGAAAATACATTTACTAAAGATACTGCTTGTGCACGTAGCAAAGTAGTGCACACCAAGGATACAACGTATAAGCTTTATATCGTAAAGTCTTTTCATCTGTCGACATTATACAGCTTACTAAATAGTGCTGTGATTGTAATGGGCAGTAGGATAGGATGGGAAGATTTATTTATAACATAATAGAGGATAATACATGTGTTATCTGTTAATAAGCTCTCACATTGACTTAAGTGCTCGTAAATAAGATGAAGACAGAGCTCTGATATATAATACTTTGTATGTGTATACATTTTACGAATATAAATGGCGTAAAACGTTCGCCAGCAATCCAATTCACTGTGCAGCACCACAAATTCTGACAAAACATCACAATGCCTCTGCACAAACACATGATGCATCCTTCAACCAGGCTCTGTTATAGCAAACAGGACTAAGTAAATATGTAACCACTCCATCGAAATTGTTTAAAATGTTTTCGGTGAGTGTCTAAAATAACTGTACAGTTCTATGAATTACTGTTGAAGTAGATTGATACAATAAATGACAAGCTTCGGATACAATGAAATGTCGAGGCTACATTTCATTTATAAAACATACAAAAATAAAATACATTTGAGTATGCTTTTCTTCCCTCGTTATAGTACATAAACTTTTCTTTACAGTAAAATACACCAGATTACTGAAAAAATTTGTTACTTAGGATTTAAGACAAAACTGGTCAGATACATCAAATAAAAATTTGCGATCTTAAAATACATTAAATAAGTAAATAGAAACATTGCAAGTGGTGGCGGATATGACATTACACAGTTATTAATTTAATTTTGAAGAATCTACGTTTTTTTTAAAAAAAAAACCTCGTTTACACGCTTGTCTATACAAAATGTCAGGGTGGTTAGTTAACTCCCATCAGATGTCAAAGTATTGCGTCTGTAAGCCATTTTACAATCTATCATTTGTACATAAAACGGACTGGAAATTATCTAAAAATCTTTTATTTTTTTAAATCGGTTTGATCATTGAGTAGGTCATTGGGACGATTTTTAATACAGTTGTAAATCTCTATTTCTTCTAGAATATTCATGATTCTACTTTTAGGCACAGTATGCAGTATTTTAAGGGATTAATCTATGTTGTTGACCATATGTTTTTTCTCAATTAAGTGTTTGCTAAAGGTAGAGGTATTGCTGTCTGTCTGCCTAACGTGTTCTTTAAATCAGTTGTTAAATGCCCGCCCAGTTTGACCAATATAACATTTTGTGCATGAGCCACATTCTATTCTGTAAACCCCTGATCTTGGAAACTGGTTTGTTCTACCTGTTCCATGCCTGCATTTTTTACTTAATGTCTGTGTAAAAGCTGATCCCTACGTTGGTTTTCTTAAACACCTGCGCAATTTTGTCTGATAATACTCTAAATATGGTAATTTGGCAAACTTAGTTTTTTATAGTTAACATCATCTCTTTGAAGTGTGATTTCATCTGTTATACCTGCCCTGTTTTTTTAACTTTCCGTTCAAATAGTTCTGTGACCATTCCCGCTCTGAATTTCTTAATGAAATGTTTGCTTGATTATGTATATACATCCTGTGCTTCACTTTTGTATTTTTGTGTTTAGGTGACTTTGCAGTTTTACTTGGAAATGGCCATAAGGCCGAAATTGCAATAGTAACAATAAATGTTTTAAACAGTCAACGGCGACTACGATGTCTTTTAAGAAATTAATTATGTTAGTCATGGTACTGCCATGATTTTTTTATCGTAAAGAATATCTTTCGTCTAGAACGGTTTGTGTCTTCATATAGAGCTGTATTTTATGTTACAATTACATATTAGTAGAAGCTACAGGATTAATATATGGTTATAATACACTAGCGGGAGTGATAGTAACAGAGTTCATCTGTGAAAATAAGATCATAGTTCACCTTGATTTAGTAATTCCGAAGAGTGTAATCGGAGTTTGATGATGAAAGAATGATGTCGATGTGTTCTATATCGCACTTTCGGTTACATTTAGAAACTACTTACGGCTCAACAAAGTTTTGATTTCTTCTCCCTGAACTGTTATTCCGTTCCATATTTAGCCATGGTTTCCTTCAGATTTCTCGACGTACACATTGAATTACGGTGGGTATATACTACATCGCTTCGCACTCCATTAACTATGCTTTCCCATTCATGACTTTCAATTTACATAAACTAATCTGCCGACTCTTATAAATGCAGTCTCGTTCCCGCACAAGTCGTAGGTGTACTTTCGCTCCATGTGGTTTATCCCTGATTACTTCATAATCTCAAGGAGTATACTGCAAAAGCTTTTTCTAAATCTACAGATGCTGCGAACATAGGTTTTCCTGTCTTCAGCGTGTACCCTAAGAAGTGGTAGGGTCAGTATTGCCTCTCGTGTTTCTGTTTATATCCCAGTGTACAGGGCGTCCCAGTAGGAATGGTCAATATTCAGGAATCTGACAGGAACGATCTTTCGAAGCAAAAAGTCTCTCAAACGTGAACTTAAAACGCATACCTTAAGAGCAATGAGCGAGAGATGCCACAGTAGTTAGCACAGTAGGCTCGCATTCAGGAGGCCCACTGCTCAAACCCGCATTCAGCTACCCAGATTTAGGTTTTCCATAATTTTCTTTGAAAGGACACGGTCGGTTTCTTTCCCCATCCTTGACACAATCCAATCTTGTGATCCGTCTCTAATGACACCGATGTCGACGGAACATTAAACCTATACTTCCTTCTTTCCTTCCTTAAGAGCTATCAGTACTTCTTCATCTTCTCTACAGTGAAACACAACTCTTCTACTGAAGAAGTGCTGGTAGCTCTTAAGGTATGCATTTTAGTGCCCTTGTTTACCAGATAATTTTTTCTTGTTTTGGCCCATACTACCTCCTCCCAAAATATGGAAAGCTAGAGCTAGCAGTAGGAGAATTGATCATAGCTCGTAAAGTATGCACTTTAGAGCCCATGTTTACTTGGCATATTTTTCTCTTTTTGGTCGATACTACCACCCCCGCCCCCCCCCCCCCCAAAAAAATACTGAGAGCAAAGAGCTTGCACTGCGATTTGTTTCAGAGTATCGAAGTATCATAGGTCTTTTAAAGTATGCGTTTTAGAGCCCAAGTTTACTAGACATTCTTGCTTCGAATGATCGTTCCTGCATATCCCTAGGGACATCCCGTGTAAAAGAAATTAAATATTTTCTTGTAGTTTCCTGTCATGATGTCTGCAGTTCGATAGTTAATGGTAGATGAAAGACTTGCACTTCTCTCTTCGAATTAGCTCAGTGGGTTAATATAAACTATTCTCAGGATATTGTCTGCTGTACCAGGGCACGGGGAAGATGTGTTCAAAAAGTAAAGGTAAATTTGTAGTCTCGCGCATTGTATTACTCGGATTCACGCTATTTTTTCTCGTGCTGGTAAACACGTCTGAAAAGCGTCTGTACAGTGCTGGCCATATCGAATATGTAGTCTGTCGTCAACTGTCAAAAAGTTTACATGTATTCTGGTGGTTGTGGCGATTATTTATTTTGTATAAAACGGTATCGGGTAAACTGTGTTAAAGTTCACTATAAGAATTGAATGAAGGCAGCCACGTTACAAAAATATTGGTTATTGCTTCTAGTGAGTCAGCTATGAGAAAAACAATGGTTTACGAGTAGTATAGGCGTTTCAAAGAAAGCTGTGAAGACGTTGACGATGACGAGCGCCACGGATGCTCCATCTCCTCGTCAACCCATGAAATCGTGGTAAAAGTGAAAGAAACAGCTATTACCGATGGCCAGATCACAATGAGAGAGGTGTCTGATGTTACTGACATATCAATTTGCTAATAAGACGACACCTTTCTCGGATTTTTCGGAGAGCAAACGCGTGACAAAAAAAATTTACTGACCCAATATTGTTGAAAGTTCGACAGTAACAGGAGTCACTGCAGCAATGAAGAACTACTGAAATGTGTCACCATATGTGATGAAACAGGGACCCAGATGCGACATCGAAACGAAGGGTCAGTTGGGCCAGTGGAAGAATTCTGCGTCTCTAAGAGCGCAAAAAGCTTGTTAAGTGAGGTAAAATGCAAAACCCATGTTCTCTGCGTTCTTCGATTTCAATAGCATAGATCACCGTGAGCTTGTGACACAAGGACGAACAGTAATTTAGTATCAAAACTTCAACACCGTTTCCAAGAAGCAATCCGGACAGAAGTACCCGCATTTGTTGTGAGACGAACAATGGATTTTGCACACGATAATACACTTGCTCATACTTCGTTCTTTGTTCGCTAATTTTTGACCAAAAACAGTACTGTATCGATGGTCCAGCCTCCACAGTCACCAGTCATGTCCTTTTGAGACGTTTTACTACAACATCCTCCACCCCAAAAAAGAAAGAAAACCTTAAAGGACTGTCGTTTTACAAGCGTACATCGGGGACTGAGAAAAGCGTTAGCACAAGTGTGTAATGTCTGATTGGGACTCTGCTGATGAGGATAACACTGATGTCGACAAATAAAACTGTTTCCAAAATACAAAAGTATCCGTTATTTTTTTAAAGACAGCTCATATGGAAAAATAGATACGCTTCTACAAAAAAAATCCGCTTGTGATGGTAGTGGGGTTAAGGCTTTTTTGACATAATAATACGTTTACTTAAAAATTACACAGTGCATATTACTGGTTACGGCATCTAATTGCCATCTTCAGATGTGATTAATTTCCTAATATCTTTGTCAAGTATCATAGTAAATTAATCAAATCTAAAGACGGCAATCAAGAGCTGAGAGCAGTAATGAGAACATTGCAACTTTTAAGCAATCTTGGACGTAATGAAGCATTACATAAACATTGAAAAGGCCGCACACTTCCGTTCGGCAATATTCAACAAAAGAAGAAAACTTTTTTACAATTTTCATTCCTTCTCACTAGGGCAAGGCAGGTTTTTGTAGAATTCGTTCTTTTCACCCAGTATCCCAGTGAACTGTAAGTTGGGCAAAGGAGTTTTCGACTAGGAATAGTTGGGATGGAATTCTCAGTTCCTAGATTCACCTAAGAAACAAGTCAAAGCTTCCAAAAACGTTGGTCGGAATTGGAGGTGGTGTTGGGAGGGGGCAGGATGAGACTGTTTTCAAATCAAGTCCCAGATAAACAAAACATATGTGCGCGCATGTGCGCGTCGTTCCTAATTGTTATAAAATAAAGCGATGGAAACATGCAATAAAGGCGAAAGAATAGGGAATAATTCACAACATAGATATGGAGAGGGTAATAATAGTCATACTATTTTATATTTGTAATATCTCTTAATAGTTGTTACTCGCAGACACTAGCAACTGCGAGAATCGTTGTTATATTTACTACAATTGTGACCAAAACTATTCCGGAGTTTCATTTTGCAACAATTACCAAAATACTACACGATATATACGTTAATGTTTATTCTGCCTTTACTATATCTTCTGATCACAAATAGCAAGTCGGCTTGATATTTGCCTTTTATAAGTTCCTGTTCGTCGTTAGTTGATGTATGGGTGGGGGAAGCGGGTAGAGGTACTTTTGTGTACTTGTTATTTAGTCTGTTTTGTGAGAGCATGACTTCTCTAGGCGAGGAATTTCACTGCTCTGAGCACGGAAATACATTCTAAGAGTAGAAAGTCGGAATGCGACCAGGGAAATGCTTGCTTATTAGGGTTTATGGTACCTACAAAGACACTGAAATCTAATAACTTTCATCTCCACCGTTTTCATATAACACGTTTCTGAAATGTAAATCCACTCCCTAACCCTAGTTAATTTAAATACACCGGCTCTCCCCAGTTTCACAGTAAGTTATACTCACTCTGTTCTTTCGTCGTAGCCAGAATTAATTATCTGTCGCCTGCGTTTCGCTCTTTCTAAAGGGAGTTGCAGAGAGGTCATATTTCTAGCTCGATGCTACGACCAGTTGTAGATAACACGCAGTCTCGTTCGTTGCTAGATTAAAAAATACTTCCTGTAATTCCAACTCCTCTGCTCTCACTACTTTTACGAAAATACAGAAGAGACAGACCATGCTTTCAGCTTTTCCGTTCCAGATTCTTCACATAATAATTACTTAGCGTGTCTCATTAACCTCTGTGCCTCTGTGCAAAAGAATTTTACATTGAGTGCAAAATGTGAACCTCGTGAACGTAATCCACAGAAGATTAATACATAAGAAAATTACATGAATTGCAGGTAGTTGAGATTTGTTTCAATAACACTTATTCCTTCTTCACTTCTTCAGTTACGGAATTTCTGAAAATAAATCTAATGATACGTCATTCTAGTGCCTTCCATTCCGAATTTCTTGTTGACCTGATGAAATTTAATGGGACCATCTGCAAAGCCTGATTCTCTCTCTAACTGATAAAAATCGTGTGTTTTTTATGTGATTGATGATAATTTTAGAGAATATCTTTGTATTGTAAAAGTTGCTGTTAGTCAGCATTTTCATTTTGTCACATTACCGTCTTTTTGTGTATCGCGGTGCTTATATTTGCTATATCAATGAGATCTTGCTCCAACCAGCTCCAAGATATCGATACCTCTTTGGTGCTCAATCAAGTCCTTGTCGAGTCGTTTTTGTACTCGACCAAAAGTATTTGTTCGTGGGTGTAGGACATGTGGCCTTGTTTGAATTAGTTCGCCATTACTCTTTGTTATTTCTTGCCTGGAGTTGGTATGGTATAGACGAGGAAATACTTCGTGTTGCGTTCCTGACGGTGAGAAGACGATCGTTTTTTTCGGCCGAGGTTTACGCCATTGAGCCGACACTACAACGCACCAACATTGAGTGAGACCATCTCAATTTATTTTCTAATCATTGAGTTTAGCTTTTCGTGGAGACATTAGTTTGGACATGCTTGCGTGTATTACTCCGCACGTTGACAGATGATAGCTTGTTTTTGCTCAAAGCAAAAGATGCTCAGGGACTGCTATCACCAAATACTCGGAAGCTGGTTATTGCCTTAGTGACTGGTTTATTTAGTTATTATAATTTCATCTACGTTAACTGTTAATGGAGTGTAACGTTAAGTCATTTGCTTATACAGTCAGGAATACATATTTCATATGTTTCCTGGTTTGTAGAGTTGTATGTAGGTTGCCAGCCAACGGCCTTGCCACAGTGGTAACACCGGTTCGCGTTAGATCACGGAAGTTCAACGGGCTGGGCTAGCACTTGGATGGGTGACCATCCTGTCTGCCGAGGGCTGTTGGCAAGCGGGGTGCACGCAGCCCTTGTGAGGCAAACAGAAGAGCTACTTAATTGAGAAGTAGCGGCTCGGGTCTCGGAAACTGACCTACGGCCGGGAGAGTGGAGTGCTGACCACATGCTCCTCCATATCCGCATCCAGTGACGCCTGTGGGCTGAGGATGATACGGCGGCCGGTCAGTACGTTGGGCCTTCATGGTCTCTGCGGGCGGAGTTATGTAGATTGGAAGGTGGCCAAGGGTTGTGAAGTTTTTCCGTTTGTTTCCAAAGACAATACGTTCTTTGTTAGACTCACGTCTTATTTACACAGAACCATATTATTCTTTGTACTTGTTCTAGTCGAATGTCCTACACTGGTTTATCGCCATCTAGTCGTGTTAAGAAAGTCAAATACAATAGTGATAGTCGCTATGATGAATCGCCACTCAACTACAGAGCAGCCACTGAGAATTTTAAATAATAATAATAATAATAATAATAATTAGAATCTCTCTGCATGGTAATTAGGATTCAGGTACTGATAAAAGGTAGAGTCATATGCTGCAGTCAGACATTGTCTTTTGTCGTCTGACTCATCTAATGCTACGTAACGCACAAAATGATTTAGGATTGCGAGTGTTCACAGAGACAATTGTTCTCTGCTTTCTGACTTTTCTGCGTACATAAAAGGGGAGACTGTCCCACAGCACAACTGCACGCTATAAGCGGAAAGCTAACACACGTATAAAACAATCAATTTGCCACACACACACATACATTATATCCAGATTCTTGGGAGTATTTACCAACAACATATCTTTGGAATGTATTACGGAGCTACATTGATATATGATCACCATACTTAGATTACATTAAACGACCAAGGATTTCGTGGAGCATCTAAAACAGCGTACACATTGAAGGGTCATTGTGTAAGCCAACTTCAAAAGCTGATGATTCAAAAAGACACTAGCAACATTCATACTTACGTCGAACCACATGTGTTCTTCTAACAGAATCCTCTCCTAAATCATTAACACAATGTAGGAGACAGTGTTTTACCAGAGAGTATTGTACCTTAGAAGTACTTTACCTTAGAACACTTTCCAGACTTCCGCCTCTAGCCAGCCTTGTAACTGAAGTGTAATGCATTTTTATTCCATTTGGAAACGATACCATTCACTTTATGTGTGCTGCAGTCATTCTCTGAAATTACAAAAATGATTCCGGAAGAGAAGATTTTTCCCAAATGTGAACAATCATCCCAAAGTATAACATGTTTATGTAGCTGGGAACAAAAAGTCCATTAAAATTTAAAAGTGATGCAATGGAGAAATGTCATCAGCACTGTGTCGAATAGTATTCGTGTTACAGTACAACAACAACAACAACAATCAGTAAGTGAAATGGCCGGCCGGGGAGGCCGAGCGGTTCTAGGCGTTACAGTCTGGAACCGCGCGACCGCTATGGTCGCAGGTTCGAATCCTGCCTCGGGCATGGATGTGTGTGATGTCCTTAGGTTAGTTAGGTTTAATTAATTCTAAGTTCTAGGCGACTGATGACCTCAGAAGTTCAGAAGTTAAGTCGCATAGTGCTCAGAGCCATTTGAACCAGTAAACTATGAAGGGCGATCAGTAAATAATGCAACAGGTTTTTTTTTTTTTTTTTTTTTTTTTTGCTGAAAGCAGTTTGGTTTTATTCGGGATTCCAGTACACCACATTATTTCCCTCTCTTTTGGCTACAAAATCCTATTTTTCATTATAATCTTCCCTCAAAATGACGGTCTTACGCCACCTTACTGTGAGGGCCTATATGCCCGCACGGTAGCACTCTACTGGTCGACGTCGGAGCCAACGTCTTGCTGCATCAGTAAACACCCCATTCTTCACTTACTGCTTCCCTCGGAGTGCACCCTTCATTGCAATGAACAGATGAAAGTTGGCATGTCCGAGATGCGAGATCCTGGCCGCAGGATGGGTGAGGATGAACTTTGTGAACTCGTCTCTGGTGCACAGATTTGTGTGAGACGTTGCGATGCCGTGGAGAAGAAGTGCGTTCGCATTTTTGTGGCTGCAAACAGGCTGAAGTTTCTTCAGTTTCCTGAGGGTATCTCAGCACACTTCGGAGTTGATCGTTACGCCATGAGGGAGGACATCAAACAGTACAAGTGCAGAAGACTGTCGACGTGAGTTTACCGTCTGGGTGCGCTGCTTTGAACTACTTCTTCGGAGGGGAGGTGACGTGGCGCCACTGTTTCGACTGCCGTTTTGTTTCCGTTTCAAGTGATGAACCCATTTTTCATGGCCCGTGACGATATTCAACAAAAGATTGTCACAGTCAGCCTCGTAACGTTCAATCAGTACCTAAGAGATAGTCCTTCGTTGCTTTTTATAGTCTTCTGTTAGGTGACGAGGAACCTAGAGGAGTACCTCAAATGGTGGACGAGTGTGTCAGCACTGAAAACGGAGACGTACAGCTGAGCTGCGAGCTGTTTGATAGGGATCCGTGGATCGCCTCGAATGACAGCGTCCACACTTTTCAATATTGCAGGAGTCACAGCTGCGTGCGACCGGCAGGGACGTGAGGGATCGGACAGGTTTACGCTACCTTGCTGCGGTGATGACAGTCGCCTCGCCCGACGACTCACCGTGCTTTTGTTCACTGCCAGGTCTCCGTAGACATTTTGCGAGCGCCTATGAGTTTCTTCTAAGCTCTGGTTTCCATTACATTAATTGGTGAAATTGTGACTCGTAGTACCGCACTCCAATCGGCTAATGTCTAGTTTCTGTGTTGTTAGGCCCACTGAATACCTATACCTTCCGCTTTGAGCGATGGCCTTTTGTGACATATTCGACTCCAGATATCCATTCGCTTAGCATTGTAGTTCGAAAACTGGTTTAAATGGACCTACATTCACTGTCAGCAGCGACTCCTGTCGACTTTGAAATAGGCTGTCATTGACAAGTCGAGACACTCGTCCCTTCTGTCAGTACGGATCTTTGTACGACCGCTGTTCTCACGACGCGTTGCATGGCTGTGTGTGGCACACCATTGCTTGCAGGCACGTTTGGCAGCCCACATCGACACACTAACAAATTCAGCAATTTCGTTCACTGTGTGTTCATGGGCTCTTTGTAAGTGGGCTGGTTCTGTGTTGGCAGCGCTGTGTAGCGCTTTGCATTGGATCTCTGACTGCGCTTTCTTTGTAAGAGACTCTGTGGCTGGTCGGACTCGTTGTTGAAAGTTAATCGCCAGCAGTGATGGAAATACTTTTGGGCAGTTGGAAGTTAGTTGCCAGCAATGATGGAAGTACTGTTGGGCAGTTGGAGGTGAACAGCCAGCTGTGATTGATGTTAGATGTGAGAAGTTAGCATTGATGGAGAGTAGAGGTCTGAAGTGTTAGCGTAGGCTAACGATATGTACATGTTCGACTTGGAGTCTGAATATTATTAATGATTATATACCTTTGTACTACATGTCAGTAACGATTTATATTCGTGTTTGAAGTGGATGTCACATTATTAAGGTAAAAAATACATTATTTGGTTTGCAATAAAATCTTTCCTTTGATAACCACATGCCTATTAGTAGTTAGTGACTTTAGTAGTTAGTGGCTGTGGTAGTTAGTGGCTTTAGTAGTTAATGGTTTTAGTAATTAGAATCTTTTATTTAGCTGGCAGTACTGACGCTCGCTGTATTGCAGTAGTTCGCGTAATGAAGATTTCTGTGAGGTAAGTGCTTAATGAAATGTATAGGTTATTGTTAAGGTTATTGTTCCTGAAGAGGGGCAGCAGCCTTTTTCGTAGTTGCAGGGGCAACAGTCTGGATGATTGACTGATCTGGCCCTGTAACACTAACCAAAACGGCCTTGCTGTTGTGGTACTGCGAACGGCTGAAAGCAAGGGGAAACTACAGCCGTAATTTTTCCCGAGGGCATGCAGCTTTACTGTATGATTAAATGATGATGGCGTCCTTTTGGGTAAAATATTCCGGAGGTAAAATAGTCCCCCATTCGGATCTCCGGGAGGGGACTACTCAAGAGGACGTCGTTATCAGGAGAAAGAAAACTGGCGCTCTACGGATCGGAGCGTGGAATGTCAGATCCCTTAATCGGGCAGGGAAATGCATAGGTTTAAGTTAGATATAGTGGGAATTACTGAAGTTCGGTGGCAGGAGGAACAAGACTTTTGGTCAGGTGAATACAGGGTTATAAATACAAAATCAAATAGGGGTAATGCAGGGGGAGGTTTAATACTGAATAAAAAAAATAGGAGTGCGGGTAAGCTACTATAAACAGCATAGTGAATGCATTATTGTGGCCAAGATAGACACGAAGCGCACGCCTACTACAGCAGTACAAGTTTATATGCCAACTAGCTCTGCAGATGACGAAGATATAGAAGAAAAGTATGATATGACAAAAGAAATTATTCAGAGAGTGAAGGGAGACGAAAGTTTAATTGGTGACAGAAATTCGATAGTAGGAAAAGGAAGAGAAGGAAACGTAGTAGGTGAATATGGAATGGGGCTAAGGAATGATAGAGGAAGCCGCCTGGTAGAATTTTCCACAGAGCATAACTTAATCATAGCTAACACTTGGTTCAAGAATCATGAAAGAAGGTTGTATACATGGAAGAACCCAGAACCCTGGAGATACTAAAAGGTTTCAGATAGATTATATGGTAAGACAGAGATTTAGGAACCAGTTTTTAAATTGTAAGACATTTCCAGGGGCAGATGTGGACTCTGGCCACAATCTATTGGTTATGAACTGTAGATTAAAACTGAGCAAACTGCAAAAAGGTGGGAATTTAAGGAGATGGAACCTGGATAAATTGAAAGAACCCGAGGTTGTACAGAGTTTCAGGGGGAGCATAAGGGAACAATTGACAGGAATGGGGGAAAGAAATACAGTAGAAGAAGAATGGGTAGCTTTGAGGAATGAAATAGTGAAGGCAGCAGAGGATAAAGTAGGTAAAAAGTCGGGGCTAGTAGAAATCCTTGGGTAACAGAAGAGATACTGAATTTAATTGATGAAAGGAGAAAATACAAAAATGCAGTAAGTGAAGCAGGCAAAAAGGAATACAAACGTCTCAAAAATGAGATCGACAGGAACTGCAAAATGGCTAAGCAGGGATGGCTAGAGGATAAATGTAAGGATGTAGAGGCTTATCTCACGAGGGATAAGATAGATACTGCCTACAGGAGAATTAAAAAGACCTTTGGAGAAAAGAGAACGACTTGCATGAATATCAAGAGTTCAGATGGAAACCCAGTTCTAAGCAAATATGGCAAAGCATAAAGGTGGAAGTAGTATATAGAGGGTCTATACAGGGGAGATGTTCTTGAGGACAATATTATGGAAATGGAAGAGGATGTAATGAAGATGAAATGGGAGATACGATACTGCGTGAAGAGTTTGACAGACCACTGAAAGACCTAAGTCGAAACAAGGCCCCGGCAGTAGACAACATTCCATTAGAACTATTGACAGCCTTGGGAGAGCCAGTTCTGACAAAACTCTACCATCTGGTGAGCAAGATGTATGAGACAGGCGAAATTCCCTCAGACTTCAAGAAGAATATAATAATTCCAATCGTAAAGCAAGCAGGGGTTGACAGATGTGAAAATCACCGAACTATCAGTTTAATAAGTCACAGCTGCAAAATACTAACGCGAATTCTTTACAGACGAATGGAAAAACTAGTAGAAGCCGACCTCGGGGAAGATCAGTTTGGATTCCGTAGAAATATTGTAACACGTGAGGCAATACTGACCTTACGACTTATCTTAGAAGAAAGATTAAGGAAAGGCAAACCTACGTTTCTAGCATTTGTAGACTTAGAGAAAGCTTTTGACAATGTTGACTGGAATAATCTCTTTCAAATTCTGAAGGTGGCAGGGGTAAAATACAGGGAGCGAAAGGCTATTTACAATTTGTACAGAAATCAGATGGCAGTTATAAGAGTCGAGGGACATGAAAGGGAAGCAGTGGTTGGGAAGGGAGTAAGACAGGGTTGTAGCCTCTTCCCGATGTTATTCAATCTGTATATTGAGCAAGCAGTGAAGGAAACAAAAGAAAAATTTGGAGTAGGTATTAAAATCCATGGAGAAGAAATAAAAACTTTGAGGTTCGCCGATCACATTGTAATTCTATCAGAGACAGCAAAGGACTTGGAAGAGCAGTTGAACGGAATGGATGGTGTCTTGAAAGGAGGATATAAGATGAACATCAACAAAAGCAAAACGAGGGTAATGGAATGTAGTCGAATTAAGCCGGGCGATGCTGAGGGAATTAGAATAGGAATGAGACACTTAAAGTAGTAAAGGAGTTTTACTATTTGGGGAGCAAAATAACTGATGATGGTCGAAGTAGAGAGGATATAAAATGTAGGTTGGCAATGGCAAGGAAAGCGTTTCTGAAGAAGAGAAATTTGTTAACATCGAGTATAGATTTAAGTGTCAGGAAGTCGTTTCTCAAAGTATTTGTACGGAGTGTAGCAATGTATGGAAGTGAAACATGGACGATAAATAGTTTAGACAAGAAGAGAATAGAAGCTTTCGAAATGTGGTGCTACAGAAGAATGCTGAAGATTAGATGGGTAGATCACATAACTAATGAGGAGGTATTGGGGAAAAGAGGAGTTTGTGGCACAACTTGACTAGAAGAAGGGGTCGGTTGGTAGAACATGTTCTGAGTCATCAAGGGGTCACCAATTTAGTACTGGAGGGCAGCGTGGAGAGTAAAAATCGTAGAGGGAGACCAAGAGATGAATACACTAAGCAGATTCAGAAGGATGTATGCTGCAGTAAGTACTGGGAGATGAAGAAGCTTGCACAGGATAGAGTAGCATGGGGAGCTGCATCAAACCAGTCTCAGGATTGACGACCACAAAAAAAAAAAAAAAAATTGTTAAGGTTTCTTTTTAGTCAGGGCCATTCTTTTGAATTAATTACTTGAAGTCAGGTTGTAATTTTTTTGAGCAGTCAGATTGCGTTGCGCTAGGATATTGTGGGTCAGTGTTGACACGATAAGAAAGAGTAAAGCGAAAGTAGGCTTAGTGCGTTCAGTTTTACTCAGCTGTTTCAGAATCAAATAATGTAGAAGTTTCATTTTCTCAGTCATTCTGCAATTTAAGTGCAGACACACTCATTTAAATAATGAAGTTTCAACTTCCAAACAAGATAGCATCTTTCTGTCATTCCGCCCGTCTTCAAGTCGTCCCAGGTAAGTATACTATGTACGTCGAGGAATACTTTTCTCCGCCTCCTGCGTCTGCACCGTTAATGTTTCGTCTTGTCAGTGGCATCATTCTTATCAGTGATGTCATCAACATTATCAATGACTTCATCAGCCTTCCCCGTGACAAGTCACGCCACTTAACCCACTCTTCGCCCTGCTCTCCACTTCCCTTCCCCCCTATCTAGAAAATCACCGCACAGTTACAAAAATGTAACAGCTAATCAAAAAAAAAAAATTCAAGATGGTGGCAGGTGGGAAATTTAAATCACGTCTCTCATCCTCTTTCTGCAGTCACAGTGAACTATTAAAATGGTGCATCCAAAGTTGTTTCACCAAACAAATTAAAAAAACTAGCCCAACTGTGCTTTATACCTCACTTTACCAACCAGCCAGTCAGAGTGTATTATTACAATGATGTGTGAAAGTGGCACTGAGTCGTATTTTTTGTATGGTATTTATGTAAAATTGCGTTGCGTTATGTAACACCTCCATTCCCAGTTGGAGCCTACTATTTTAGCGTTAGAAGTGAAAGAGACAATCACAATGAAGCCCCATCTTGGCTGTGCTCAAAAGTATCCGAATAACCTGAAATATTGATCAAATATATTATTTTACGAGCATTTTCCACTTATATTACATTATCTGAATTACGCAAAATTCCGCCAAAAACATTATCAACTATTTTACAAAAACTCGTTTATCGACTGACTCGCCAGTTAAAAATAAATAATTAAAAACTATCACGTGCTTATACAATGTAAGCAATTAATTACTAATACACAGATGTCAAACATGAATTTTACTTTAAATATAATTCCGCAGAGCTTCAAAAACGCGAAATAAAGTCAACTGCCAATGTACATCCCTGATGCTTGTCAGCTTGATCTATATACCACATTTGATGTAAGACACAACAGCGATTCGAATTAATTATTTACCACACCTATGATGTCACTTTATTCTAAAATGTCTGTAAAATGCATCAGAAACCCAAAAACGTGTAATGTTTATTTTACAGTAGTATCGAAATACGCAAAATGTGTTCAGTCTGATGACGTGTTTGATCACTAGTTTAGAAGGGGAGCAAAGACAATGTACCACTAGAAAAATATAACTGGTGGCAAGTGATACGAATGACAGAACAAATTGGCTCAGTCGGAACTACAGCGATTTTCTATAACTGCAATCAGCTATACGAACATCTAACGAAAATCGATAGATAAGATTTGGGTTCTGACAGATGGCGTCGTTAAGAAATTTGGTAAGCTATGGAGTCATTTGCCAGTGCGACCTGTTGTAACTCTTGAGATTTTACTCCATCAGAGCCGAAACCCTTCCTCCTATTTAGCCTCTTATCGATGGAAGTGAATTCTTGTTGCGGGAAGGGAGGACAAAAGTGTCTGTCGCTTATGGTGTTTCCACTTTCCAGCTGTACTCACACTCTGTGGATCGTCGTATGGGAGGAGTTTATACGGGAGAAATTCCGCCATGTCCTTCAATCTGGGGACGATATTGGTATCGTACTGCTTCAGTGTTAATACTGTAGTGCTAAACATGTTTTAAATCTGTAATGAAATTATTTCGATTGCTATAGTAATTGTCTTCGAGTTGTCTCCCCACGTAATACTCCCAGTGTCTCTTCTTAGCTCGGAAGAAGGCTTCCCAATATTCAGCTTGTCCAAGCCGCTAAGGTCTGACCTGTATGTCTCTGTACAGCACGCCGGAACAGCTTCCGTTTTTCTCTGGAATCCTCCCTCAGCCTAGCAAGTTCGCCATTCCGTCGTATTCTGTCGCTTGGTTTAGTGATAGCATTTCGGATGGAGGCCTTCTGTCGTGACATTACGTGTATGTTGGCGAGCTAATCGGTCACCTACAATTGGTACAATGCGAGCGCAGGAGAGCTTCTGTGAAGTTTGGAAAGTAGGAGATGAGGAACTGGCGGAAGTAAAGCTGTGAGGACGGGGCGTGAGTCATGCTTGGGTAGCTCAGGTGGTAGAGCACTTGCCCGCGAAAGGCAAAGGTCCAGAGTTAGTCTCAGTCCGGCACACAGTTTTAATCTGCCATGAAGTTTCATATCAGCGCACACTCCGCTGAAGAGTGAAAATCTCATTCTGTAAATTGAATTTGTTTGCGAAGCTGTGCTGCCGCAGGGCCGAGAGCACTTCGCGGCCGGGTGAGCCGCCGCGGCCGCTCCTGTCAATCCTGGCACGTTAGCATAGGACCGGATGTGGGAAAAATCCCTGTATGGCGAATTTGGACGACGTGTCGATCGGCTAAGAGGGCAGGCTATGCTCCCAGCAATTGTGGGCTTTGAGACAAACTGAATGTTGGCTTCTTACGGCTCTTTGAGCGCATATAATAATTTATAATCAAATATTAACGCAGATCTAATAGATCAGCGATCCCAGACAAATGAAGCGCATCCAGTGACCAAACACTAATTTCAGTATATGTAAACCTACAGAAATTAATAATAACCAATGACTAAATATTTTAAAAGAGAATCACCTGAATTAACAATTTTCAATGCTTCGTCCAACCTCAACATACGATATCTCGGATGACAGTATTGCACTATAGCTATCATCGCTGAAAGGTACGTATTTGTATTATTTTATTTCTTGATTCATTGCATCTGTCAAATCTTTTTTATTACGCAAATGATTATCAGAACATTACTCAGCTAATGAATACAGTATAAATACCTTACATATTGTCATAATTGTGTACTTATTTAATAAACCGATTACTATTCTGCCAGTAATTTTATTTAAATGTTGATTGTAAGTGCTACTAAAAACTGTGCTAATTTAAAGGTGGTTAGTCACATGTGTTAGCAGACACCACAATTGAAAAGAGAACCGAAAGACGCTTCTGTCAAGGAGGCATAAATAATTGTTTAAATGATATGAAAAATAACCTGTTGTCATGTATTGTGAGTGCACTTGCACAAGAATACTGGCTTTTGTTTATGGACAAACCTTTAATTATAATTACTTTATTAGATTTCTTTATTTAACTTTTGTTGTAATATATTCTATTAGTGTGGGGATCATGTCTGCAGAGTTTACAATGTATTTTAGCTGGAGGTAGTCTTCAGCCAATGGAGAAGCAGACAGTACTGGAACACTACAAGAGTCAAGAGCTCGTTCTTGAAGGTGTTTGATTCTGGGTGGTGAGCAACCACCACCATATTTCAACTTCTGAAGTGACTTTATATTTCGAAAACCTGACGGTGCTCCATAATAGGACTCTGATTTATTTCGCTTGTTTTGAGGAACAGAGGGTATATAGTGTGAGTTACTGTTCTTTGTATTGTGTGTGTTAATTTTTTAGTCATGTTGAACTTTGAACTGTTCTGAGCTAGTGAATATTTCGTGCATTGTGTTTACAAATTTTCGCGTATCATTGATGACTGTTTAGTTTGGGGATTTTTTACCTTTCTTGTAATACCATCAAGCTAACTTGACTGCATTTAATAAGAGTATTTTCTGTCCATATTTTATTTATATATCGTAGGACCACTTGCCATTCATTTGGAATGTGCTTTCTTGAATAAACATTATTGAAGATAATTCTTTGTCGTCTACATTAATTTCAGTCGTTAGACTAGAACTTTTTTATTAACTTATTCATCTATCTTTTATTTTATATTTCTGTGTATTTTATTAACTCAATTCAAGCCAATGTAAAGAGTATCTGACTGCAGGATCATAGGTAAAGAAATTCTTCCAATCCATCTGTGGCATGAATCAGCAAACCAGTGTTTTGTAGTAATTCATAGGTAAAGGTTATTATCTGTGGGACTCAAAAGCAGGCGTGAACGGCTTGACTCTATGACTAACTGAACTATTCTTTTTTAAACAGAACAGTGCACATAGCCCAAGTACCTAAACTACGAGCAGTGTCAGGCAGAGCCGCAACTGGTTTGTTCGTGTGGGAAGTTGTTTGGAAGCGTAACTACTTATCAGTAACTGTTAGGTAGACTCACGCTGTGCACCTGTCAGCCAGATAATACATGAGTGCTGTAATTAAGATGACATTCAGATGTCATGTGGATTTCCGTGTCAGAACTAGTATCTAGCAGATCCACATTGCGATCGCTGTGGGTGAGCTCTTCCATCACCTACCACTGTTTTATGCGATGTAGCGCTCTGTTATTTGTTCCAGTAATGTCTATGTTGCTGCGAGCACCATCTCGATTTGAAAATGTTTGTGGCTGCCCCTCCTAGCTTACTATGAATAGGTTGTGTTGGTGAGTTGTGTCTTAAACTGTTCGTGCCCTTTAGCCAGTTTTGTTTCCACGCCATAACGTCGGTGGAGCATTTCTATATGCTGTTGTTATGAGTATTTTGTTTGTAACTTTTTGTATTATCCGTTGAGCATTTCAATTGTGCATAAACGGTGACGATCACCCACGTATCCCTATCACTAATGACGTCTCCCTAATGACGCGTTCTATGCATAACTGTGCCGTACGCGTGACTATACAGGGTGTAGATGAAAACCTTTTTTCGATATATTATAATGACGTAGGGAACTCGTGACGAATAATTTGAACTGTGGCACTTGTGGGGATATCAAGAAGGGAAACAACCTGAAAATAGCGTACAGAAGCCACGTAAACTACAGCAGATGCGCACCACGCGAGGTTATCAATAGCCTCCCACTCTGTTACGCCACTGCCTTAGTCGTCTATTTCGTTAACATTATAAACTTTTCCATTATGGTGGTGAAATAAAAGTGAATTTTGTGTGCGCTCTGCAAAAACTAATTACATTTACAATTTGATCTAAACATAACCCTTACGAGCACAGTAGTTTCGTAGTAAGGAGACCAGACAATCAAATCGATTTGATTGTTAATTGTTTGTTGTTAAAATTCACAATATTTTGAGTTACAGTATACACAGATGTCAGTGTTACACTTTGCAAATGTAAAAAGGAGGGATTTTTAATATTCAAGGCCAATTTTGGACAAATCTCACTCAGCAAGTGTGCGCTGTCTTAGTTGACTTTGTAGACCAATTGGATCCTGTTTCTCGGCTTGACAGACCGCAATCAATTTGTTCGTTTCTACTTTACCTACACCACTGTGGAATGTTGCAGTTATTGTTTACACACTGAATATTTGCCATTCCATACAGCTACCTTGAGGTTGTTGCTACTAATAAGTGTCTTGATACTTGGCAAAAAATGCGTTTTTTGTTTTGTTTTTCCTTTCATTAGTGTGTAGGGCTCTTGGAGGCACACCACATACGTATGCACGTACGTCGCTCACTGTCTTCGTGAGGCCCATACTCCTCACAGCATGCAATTGTATAATCCTGAATATGGGTGTGGTTCACTCGTCTCTGTACCTTCACTAGGTTCCTATATACACTCCTGGAAATGGAAAAAAGAACACATTGACACCGGTGTGTCAGACCCACCATACTTGCTCCGGACACTGCGAGAGGGCTGTACAAGCAATAATCACACGCACGGCACAGCGGACACACCAGGAACCGCGGTGTTGGCCGTCGAATGGCGCTAGCTGCGCAGCATTTGTGCACCGCCGCCGTCAGTGACAGCCAGTTTGCCGTGGCATACGGAGCTCCATCGCAGTCTTTAACACTGGTAGCATGCCGCGACAGCGTGGACGTGAACCGTATGTGCAGTTGACGGACTTTGAGCGAGGGCGTATAGTGGGCATGCGGGAGGCCGGGTGGACGTACCGCCGAATTGCTCAACACGTGGGGCGTGAGGTCTCCACAGTACATCGATGTTGTCGCCAGTGGTCGGCGGAAGGTGCACGTGCCCGTCGACCTGGGGCCGGACCGCAGCGACGCACGGATGCACGCCAAGACCGTAGGATCCTACGCAGTGCCGTAGGGGACCGCACCGCCACTTCCCAGCAAATTAGGGACACTGTTGCTCCTGGGGTATCGGCGAGGACCATTCGCAACCGTCTCCATGAAGCTGGGCTACGGTCCCGCACACCGTTAGGCCGTCTTCCGCTCACGCCCCAACATCGTGCAGCCCGCCTCCAGTGGTGTCGCGACAGGCGTGAATGGAGGGACGAATGGAGACGTGTCGTCTTCAGCGATGAGAGTCGCTTCTGCCTTGGTGCCAATGATGGTCGTATGCGTGTTTGGCGCCGTGCAGGTGAGCGCCACAATCAGGACTGCATACGACCGAGGCACACAGGGCCAACACCCGGCATCATGGTGTGGGGAGCGATCTCCTACACTGGCCGTACACCACTGGTGATCGTCGAGGGGACACTGAATAGTGCACGGTACATCCAAACCGTCATCGAACCCATCGTTCTACCATTCCTAGACCGGCAAGGGAACTTGCTGTTCCAACAGGACAATGCACGTCCGCATGTATCCCGTGCCACCCAACGTGCTCTAGAAGGTGTAAGTCAACTACCCTGGCCAGCAAGATCTCCGGATCTGTCCCCCATTGAGCATGTTTGGGACTGGATGAAGCGTCGTCTCACGCGGTCTGCACGTCCAGCACGAACGCTGGTCCAGCTGAGGCGCCAGGTGGAAATGGCATGGCAAGCCGTTCCACAGGACTACATCCAGCATCTCTACGATCGTCTCCATGGGAGAATAGCAGCCTGCATTGCTGCGAAAGGTGGATATACACTGTACTAGTGCCGACATTGTGCATGCTCTGTTGCCTGTGTCTATGTGCCTGTGGTTCTGTCAGTGTGATCATGTCATGTATCTGACCCCAGGAATGTGTCCCTTCTTGGGACAATGAATTCACGGTGTTCTTATTTCAATTTCCAGGAGTGTATTTTGTCCGTGTTGTGACCATACGTCTTCTGCGAGCCTTGCCCATGAATTCTCACAGCTTGCGAAGGTTTATCGGTAATATTCGTTACGTCTGTCTGCTCCATAGTGTGGTAGTAGATCTGTTCCGGTTGAGACGTGCTAATCGCGTAAAGACTCCTTGTTCCATCTGGAATATTTCTGTAGACCCCAGCGAATGAATCCTCATCGATGCATTACTATAGTTAATGTCGTTCCAGTTGTCTGCTTGTTGGTCTCTTCCATCAGCTTCTGCTGAACAGTTTCCCACAGTGCTAAAATATTTGGTCGCTTCAGTTGTCTGCTTGTTGGTCTCTTCCACCAGCTTCTGCTGAACAGTTTCCCACAGTGCTAAAATATTTGGTCACTTCCGTTAATCCAATTTGGTATGAGCGGCTGGTCGACAAACAACACTCAAGAACTGAGTTCTGTAAGCTATCCCTTTCGAGCATGAATCACACTTTTTAGTCTCCCTAAGAGATTGGATTGTGACTTAATCACACCAAGTTTTATGCTATCGTTCCACCTTAAATCGTCCTGGACAGAAACCCATAAGTATTTTAAAGTTGCATAGTTCCGGTTTTTTTTTTTTTTTCGTGCGTCTAGGGCCTTCCGTCGGGTAGACTGTTCGCCGGGTGCAAGTCTTTCGATTTGACGCCACTTCGGCGACTTGCGCGTCGATGGGGATGAAATGTTGATGATTAGGACAACACAACACCCAGTCCCTGACCGGAGAAAATCTCCGACCCAGCCAGGAATCGAACCTGGGCCCTTAGGATTGACATTCTGTCGCGCTGACCAGTCAGCTACCGGGGGCGGACGTTCCGGTTATTGATTCCATTTAACTGTGATTAGTCTGCAGCTAATACCCGGACCAGGCACTGATCATGTGTAAGTCTTTCTGCATTTGGTAATAAATCTGTATAGATGACATCTCTGTGTACTGTGTCATCTGAACAGTATTACGTTGCAGCTTTTTAGAAAAACTGCCATTTAACCCGTTTCTTAATGTAACGTGTGTATCTAATTGCCGGCCGGTGTGGCCGAGCGGTTCTAGGTGCTTCAATCTGGAACCGCACGACCGCTACGGTCGCAGGTTCGAATCCTGCCTCGGGCATGGATGTGTGTGATGTCCTTAGGTTAGTTAGGTTTAAGTAGTTCCAAGTTTTAGGGGACTGATGACTTCAGATGTTAAGTCCCATAGTGCTCAGAGCCATTTGAACCAATTTTTTTTTATCTAATTAGTAAGCCAAGTCAACTCTCGTACGCTGCAAGCGTAATAATGAATGAGCGTTTGGCGTCATTGACCGGGAGGACAATTGCGGGGCGGGTCCGGCCACCTTGGTGCAGGTCTTACTACATTCGACGCCAGATTGGGCGACCTGCGCTCCGGATCGGGATGAAATGATGATAAAGACAACACCCAGTCCCTGAGCGGAGAAAATCTCCGACCCAGCCGGGAATCGAACCCGGACCCGTAGGACGGCAATCCGTCACGCTGACCACCCAGCTATCGGGGCGGACAGTGTAATAATAACTGCCAATGATTGCAGCTCTCATTAATTCTACATGTCTTTCCTTTCCTCTTAGTACAGTGATGGAGTCTTGTAATGGCAGCGCCTTGGAGCTTTTACAAAGTTCCAATTGGAGGATCGGTGAGTTGTAAAGACTTTTTTGCTGAAAGCCAGTTTCCCATAGGTAAAGCACGGGAAAGCAGTCTGCCAGCCCAGCCCAGCATGGGCATGGCGTGAGGATGCAGTACAAGCCGTTAAACTGCGTTGTGTAAAAAGATAAAGGAATTACTTCTAACAGAGCTAAAAACCTGGTAGACAGGAGAAAACACGAGCAGCTGTTGAGCATAACAAGGCCAGCTGGAATGGTTGTTCAAATTTTAGTAAGGGCTATCTGGTTGACACATCGTAATTATTTTGCTAGAGAGTTCCGGCGCGTGTGTACATGGATGTCTTCTGATTGCCCATGACTGAAAACGTGTCGTATAGTGGGAGAGATTTTTCGCACTCTGCCCCTTGCCAAGGGAAAAATACACCACACTGCTTAACCACGACAAAATCCCCAACAATAGGGACTGTTAAGCTTAAGTTATCATTGGTCACAATTCGCAATGCCTATTCCATTTGGCTGGTGAGATTCCAATGCTGACAGAACCAGCTAACTTTCGGAGAGGAAACTAAGAGGGCACTTCTCCTTAGGATGCTGCTGGCGGCACTTGTTCCAGGGCTTGTGGCAGTACTCTGGGCTTTAGAACTGCAGACTGAGACGGCTCCAACTTAGAACAGGACACGAAAGCTGCGCTGGACTTGTACCAGCCACTACTGCAGCCACCTTCAACTCTTGCAAACTGTTCAAGTGGCAAGCATGGGCCGTCGCTGCATCCCCTGAGGCGAGATGCGCTCAGTCACCTAATTTGCATCGGGATTTCGTGTTTCAGATCTAATTTTCAAAGTCAGCTAGTTGTTCCCACCATACACATAGGCGACAGTACTTATGCTTTTCTGGAATCTTTCTTTAACTTATTAACTTTTTCTGAAATACTGGCCATACTTGCGACACAGTTTTTCGTTGTTGTCATGTATTCACTCAACTGTGCCAAGGCTACCGTCCGTATTAGCAGTCCTCTTGTCTACTTATTAAATGTCTATATTGTTGATTCAGTGGATAAAGCAGTTTTTATATCTTTTGGGAATAAATCAGATCATTGTCGTGATCATTAGTTTCCTATTATAGCTTGATGGATCTCATTATCAATGTGCCTGTGTGAGGTACAGTACCTGTACTTCCATGCCTAATTTGGCCAACCGTAGTAATTTTCATTTAATAAGCCGTTATTCATTGCGCGACCTTGGTTTTTGGTTCGCATGGTCTTAAGGGAAGCTTTCCATCTCTGTAGGTCGCCAGGGATAGAATCTATAGCATCTCAGGGGTATGCTAAACAACTGACACCTCGCAAGAGCCACATATTATATTCTAGGTCAGTTATATATACTGTCAACAGCAGCGCCCCGACAAGAAGGGCTCAACACTACGTTGAGCTGTTCTGCAACGACACCAAGCATATCACAGTAGTTTTGTACCTGTGTGGACTGGCAACTTGATATTAAACTTTCCCTGTTCTGAAGATATTTGCACAAAAACAAAGATTATTGGGGAAAGAAACGAAACAAATGATAATTACATTATTATTCTATACTTACACACCGAAGACCAGCAGTCCCATGTATGAGAACGCTGTAAATAACTTCTACAATTTTGTTGGTAGAGGCCGGGTTATCCAGTATAAATTCTACTACTTTATAGGTTTTTTTTTTCAGTTACGTGATGCAAACATCTTAGACGTCAGTAAGCTGGTGTACAGGTACGTTTATCGCAAAATCAATGTGTTTACATGAGAACAGAGGACGCAGTCTCGTTTTCTGTTTACAATTTGCCACTTTTTGACTAGGTCAGGATTGCAAAGGTACCTGTCCTCTTTTTTTCTCTTTGTTTTACGGGAGAGAAGGGTGAGGAATTACAACACCAGGAAGGACAGCAAACAACGAAATTTTACTTGTGTGTGTACTGTGCAACAGGAAGAATATATGATTAAAGTTGTAGGTGACTGGGGGCTACACAGGGTGTTATCTCTAACAGCAGCAACGGCTCTAATCCAGCTTCCAGCCATGTATCGTGTCGATATGGGCTTAGCTGATAGATACAGGTGCATCATTCCATGCTCTTCAGCCCTTCACCAGCGTTCATCAATGGCAAGTGGTGAAGTTTACAGTGCTTAAGAGATCTGCAGCATGTGCTGGCCAGGGCAGCTGCCCAGCGCCCTCTCTGTCTCAGTACTTGAGGACAGCATGGATAATAGGTAGTCTTGCATTACCTTGTTGGAAGATAACGTCGCAGAGACCTCGAAGATAGGGTGAAGCCACTGGCCTTTAAAAATGTAGCGGTTTATGTCAAAATACCGGCTATGCGAATCAGAGATGTTCATGTTATGTAGCCAGTGTCACCTCGTATTGTCACGACAGGTATTGGCCCGTATGACGATGACGAAAGCAGTCTTGTAATCTTCGAAGTCACGACACATACAAGGTGGGACTTACGGAAAACAGAAAAAGGTGTGAACGGGGCCTAATCAGTTACCGTTGGTTGCACAGTAAACACGTACACTTTATTTAAGGAAATCATTTTTTTTAAATTATTGTAACACAAGCTACACTGACGTCTGAAGGCCTTATTAAGAAAGAATTCAAAATTATTTGTCGGCTGAAGGCCACTAGCAATACTTCAGAACAATTAATGGCTGAACGCCTGAGGAAGACAATTACACGTTAAAAAATACCAAAATAATTTTTAACGATCATTAAAAAATTGACTGTAACACAAGCTACGCTGATGGCTGAAGGCCTTATTAAGAAGAATTTAAATTATTTGTTGGCTGAATGCCGCAAGGAATAGGAATAATTTAAACCAAATATTATTTTCAAGCAATTGACACAATCAGACGAAATAAAGAAGGGAGTCATCCACAGACAATGCTCCAAGTATCGACCTGAGAAAAGACCCTACAGCTGCGTAAGCAGTGAGACAGGCAGCCAAGAGTTATGCTCACCTGACAGTATGGCAACTCAAACTAAGGAGAGCTTAAACGCCGATCAATGCTCTTACCAAATCCACCTAACGTGTGATAACCAGTACAACAACGGAATAATTCAAGCGAGGACGAACTGACAGACAACACTGCGTCTTCAGAATCCGGTGTTTAAAACATCGAAAGGCAGAAGGAACCAATACAACCAAGGTAGACAACAGAAACCACAGTCCACACCGCAGCCAAGGAGGCTGTCGAATTACACTTCACGCCGGACAGCATCGGCAAGACGAGGAAAAGTACACTGCCGCCAAAATACGCTAACCTCCAGGGCAGGTAACTGGGGCGTTAGCGGCGACTAGGCAGTAAAATACCGCTGGTTGCACTTCACCAATAATAACACAGAATTCAAAATCTAATAACAGGCAGTAGAAAACAGCTAATAGATTCCGCCAACTCGATATGCTCCACTTGTTGCTGTTCGTCTCACGCTGACGCTGCGAGCAGCAACGCACGAACAAACGGCGTGATCACAAAATAGTGGAGGTTTCACTACTGGATTAATATGCGTTCAACTCAACGTACTGGGTCCGGTGGACAACGAGGTTGTGGCCCTCGCAACTGCAGCCCCTCGATGCGGCAATCCCTGTGTGCTGCCGGCGGTCCCGGCATGTCCTAGTGCTGCCGGACCTCTCTGCTGTTCCCTCCCACCCGAACTACCGACAAACCCGGCCCGGAAAACAATTCACGTCCTTCCAAAGATAGTATGGGCACTAGATATCAATAAACGCTGCTGCTGCTGTCACTTCAGGACAGACAACGCTAGCAAACGTAGTGGCGCCAATAAACAGAAGAAGAAAACGAGACGCCACTATCCTTATTACACGGTGCCAACCTACCAACGGCAGCAATGCGAGCCGCACACGGCTCATACACTGTCCAGTCACATCAAATCTAGCATCTGTCCATTCCCGAGAAACCAACTTTTGCAGTGCGAACCGCTGCGAGTCGTGCAGGAAGACAGTCAGTGAGGTTCTGTACGGTAGCGACAGGGATGTGGAGCCATACCAGTCCCAAAGCCATGGCCAGCTGTGCTAGGTTTCTCAACGTCAGACATAGGCGGTGGGCAACGTAGACATGGCCAGTGTGATTCTCTACGCCGAACGAGGACCTGTAAGTCGTTGTACCACTGGTTTATCCAGTGTTGCAGTTACGTGCACTACTGACGACGAACGTTTTTCTGTTGGCGACACAGGGGAAGACACAACAGTGGTCGCCTTGTTGACTGCCTGTGGTACACAACACGTGTGGTCGTGCTGTCTGTCTGTTGTGCTCCAGACGCTGTCACACTGTCTATGTGGATACTTGTCTTGCCCATTTTCTGTCCCAAAGTTCATGCTGTATGTAGGTGTTAAGATCCTGCACAGCCGAGTGAAAAATGTCTGTCCGTTCGGGCGCCAGTCTTGTTGGGCCGTTGAGGTCCTGCATGCCGCCGAGTGTGGCTTTTGTTAACCGCTCTATTAAATATTTGCATGACAGTTGTAGGATCCTGACCAACACAAGCGGCAATATCATGGGACGATAAATCACACTCTCGACAGGCGACGCTCCCACTGCTGTCAAATTCAATAACGAGATATAACAGAATTTTATCAAAGAAAACCAACAATGAAATAAGATTTCTGAACGAGAAATCCGTGGCAGTCCTTTCCTTTTATACAGAATGTAGCTGGCGTTACTCCCACCCATCACGTGCGGCTGTTCGTAATTGTTAATAATTTGCACATCAACAGTTTATGCCGATATGACCTCTGTTGCACGCCGTCTTCGTGGTGTTAGTTTTAAAGACAGCAGTGTAAATGTGACACAGCGAAAGAAAGGAAGATTGAAAAAGAAGAGGAACAGCGACGGAGAGCATCACTGGCGTGGGTGTGGGAGGAAGAGAAGCAGAGAGCCTGAGTATAAACTGTTGGCCGGCGCGTGATGGAACATTACCTGTCGCTTGCCACGTCGTCAGCGCACAACGCAGTTATCCGCTGGTTCCACAACGCTGCCGTCCTTCCGCGGAATGAGGAATTAGGGGTACCGCAGCGCGCCATCTGACAGACAGGACAACTGCGCGACGTGCACCGCACCGTCGCCAGCCCACGACTCGTACTCCCAGGCCAACCATCTCCGCTAATTATACCGCTATGCAACTTTGTTTATGGGGTTTGGCTGCTATCACGACACGTGCACATTATTTGTTTACAGTTCAAATTACACTCTTCTACAGTTTTTTAAAAGTTGAACGTTATGATGAAAAGAATAACATTTCCTTGCTGTTTTTGGGTCGCACAACCTGAAAATGAAACTTGAATTTACTGATTGGATTTCACTTGTATATAGTTATATTTATCGTAATCGCCGGCCGGAGTGGCCGAGCGGTTCTAGGCGCTACAGTCTGGAACCGCGCCACCGCTACGGTCGCAGGTTCGAATCCTGCCTCGAGCATGGATGTGTGTGATGTCCTTAGGTTAGTTAGGTTTAAGTAGTTCTAAGTTCTAGGGGACTGATGACCACAGCAGTTAAGTCCCATAGCGCTCAGAGCCATTTGAACCATTAATCGTAATCAGCATGTATGGAAATTAATAGTTTAAACCTACGTGGGTGAAGGAAATTGCAAAAATGTTCCTGTAAAAATGGGTATCCAAACAAGTTGTTTGCAAAGCAATGCCATTGTTTACTGCCTTTAAGACTGAAGTACTTTGCTACTTAGCAACTTTTCGATTAAGTTCAGATCTAATAGGGCGTGAATTTGATGGAAGCCCAGGTGCTGCTGATAAGCCACCATTTGAGCTGGTTGAGGCGATCGTCTCACTGAGCCACCCATGCTTCTAGCAGGAGAAACTCACCATCGCACTCCCCTCAGATTTAGTGGTAAGATGGCCCGTGGATAGCCCGTCAAAAACTGAACAGATTTCAAGCATGAAAACAGGAAGAAGGTGTAGGCCTACTGGACTGTGTGTCGCGGCACCACAGTTTAAGATAGGAAAGTTAGATTCAGTCCAACATTTCTGAGTGCACAAGTTACAGCCAGGTGCGGGCCTGTTGTCAGTAAGTTACGCTGACCAGCATTTGCAAAGTAGAATGGAGGCCACAGGGCTGTTGAGCCACTGAAAAGCGTAAACGCAGTGGTTTGCATGGCGCAAATTACAGGCAGAAGGGGCCTACTGGCACAACCTACGTGTTGTGAGCATGTGACTCGGAGCGACACGTTAGCAAAACAGAGGCGCACAGCCCTGTATAAATAGGTGCAGGTTTCTAACAAGATTCATTGAAGTGCGACAGCTCTCCTGGGCGGCGGGTCGTGTCACACCACCAGCTACACGCAGCAGCAGATGGGGCGCCAGCGTCCCAGTCCACGGCGAGTTATTGGTTCGACCCTCTGAGGCTGACGTGGGGTTCGTAGCCAGCCAGCCAGCCAGCGGTGGGCCACTCTTCAGTTCACTACCGCAGGCAATCATCCTGGCTTCCAACATACGCTGGAGGCATCCCGAGGCGAGGGCTGCAGATTCAGACGCTGGACCGCAGGCGCTTGTGGTCGCCACGATCTCAGCTGCGCCAGCGAGGAAGGGCTCAGCGGGCCACTCGGCGGCTCGAGTCAACAGGGAGAAGACCACTCAGTCGGCTGCCGTCGCAACCCTGATGACGCGGCCCTACGAGGCAGACACACAGCAACGCGTTGCACTGGGTCTCTGGGGCTCTGTGGTTGGAAACAATAAATCATTTGGAAAGCTCGGACGAGTATTAATAAGGTGCCTTCTAACTCTTCCCACTACATTTGGTCATCCTGATACATTTGGAGGCAGAAGTCGCCACTACATGTGGAAAAAAGCAAAACAGAAACGGTGAACAGTCCAAGCTTAAAAGTGTAATATTGAGTGGAAGTAAAGAGCAGTGGCATCAGTGTTAACTGGCCACAGTGTTAGACTATAAAGCAGACGTGCCGATTTCTATTTGTGGACTGTTCGTTTGGTCACTGAAATGTTCGTTCTCTTTCAGTGGTCTTGATAGTTGTCATACCAGTCATTGGTTCTAGAATACGAGCCATGTGGTAAGAATGTGTTACTGTCGTAAGTAAACGAGATGAATAGTGAGAACAGGCGAGATACGACATACACCTTACACAGAAATGAAAACAACAAACAAACTGGTATGAACTATCCAGAATGAGATTTTCACTCTGCAGCAGAGTGTGCGCTGATACGAAATTTCCTGGCAGATTAAAACTGTGTGCCCGACCGAGACTCGAACTCGGGACCTTTGCCTTTCGCGGGCAAGTGCTTTACCATCTGAGCTACCGAAGCACGATTCACGCCCGGTCCTCACAGCTTTACTTCTGCCAGTATCTCGTCTCCTACCTTCCAAACTTTACAGAAGCTCTCCTGCGAACCTTGCAGAACTAGCACTCCTGAAAGAAAGGATACTGCGGAGACGTGGCTTAGCCACAGCCTGGGGGATGTTTCCAGAATGAGATTTTCACTCTGCAGCGGAGTGTACGCTGATATGAAACTTCCTGGCAGATTAAAACTGTGTGCACCGACCGAGAGTCGAACTCGGGTTCCGAGTTCGAGTCTCGGTCGGTGCACACAGTTTTAATCTGCCAGGAAGTTTGGTATGAACTATGTCACAAGAAAGTATTTCAGGAGCCAAAACCTTCAAAACGGAACGCAACTTCAAAAATGTTAAAAATATGTTTTGACAGAGCACAGATAAACTGTGTGATTATGAAACTGTTCCGTTCATTTGTTGCAGCTTATGTGACAAAGTATTATCTCTTCATCCTTTCCTTGGGACTGATCACATTCACATTTGAACGAACACCTGAGTCGGGCACGGAGGCATATCTAACTCACTTATCAGGAGTGCAAATTAAGTGCGTCAGTATGAGCTTCTTGTCATATGACACACACACTGTCAGTAATGCTGTGTATGATACACCAGACGTGTTTCCGGGTGGAGGATTCAGTCGACTTGTCATCAAACGTTTGCGTTCTTTCGGCTGCTAATAGAGTATTTGTGCAGAATCGACTGTCATTACAGGTCCCTTCTTTGCACTTTGCTGTAGCGAACGGACGTTGCACCACGAGACAGAAAGAAATCTGAATATAGCGAACAGCGACAAAAAGTTTTTGCCACGAGGGAGGTTTGAACACCGTGATCACTTAACCAAGACACCACTGCTCTCTCGGGAGCCTGTAAATTAGACTTAACTGTCCTTGGACCATTTACTGTTTCTATTTTGCCTTTTTTTCACAGTTCAGTACAACTTCTTTCTGTTTTCGTGCTTGATCTGTGTTCGGCTTTTGACTGGCTGTCCACTGGACCATCTTACGACTAAACCTGAGGAGGGTGCGACGGGAAGTTTTCCTTGTAAGGAAACTTGATGGACGAGGCTAGAGTTCGCGCAAAACACGGTGGCGCACGCGCAGACACACACTGTCGTCCTGGTCGTTGGGCGAGTCCATCCACTGTTCCAAACGGCCAGCCGCCTCACTTGCTGGTCGCCTGCCTGCTGGAACGCCCTCGTTGCAGTCTCTTTACTGCATAGCTTGGCATCGTAGTGTTCACCCCACACAGGGGCAGGGTGTAGAGTGAGCGCTTCATAATCAGGCATGTGTGGTTGTATGCAATGCCACTGAATTTTCAGGGGATGAGGCAGACGAGGAATCTGGTGCAGAGGGACTGGCATTAGCCGCACGATATACTGTGGAGTGGGACAGGCTTGGTTTTGTGAATGCAGAATGATAGTTAAGCAGTGACAACATTTATTAGCAACATATTCGTTGTACGTAATCAATAAACAGTGAAGAAAAATTTTCCTAAAAGAGTTATTTTAAAACAGCACGACAATATAAGTAATATCATACCGGTTCAAAATCAATAACTGCCAAAACAAAAACACGAAAGTGTTCAGTGAGAGAAATAGCAACACCAAAATATTTTGACGGTTTCAAATTTGAATAACACAAACAAAGTTGAACATTTTACACAAACTATGTAATTTATTCAAGTTTACTTATGAAGTACTGCATCGGACAGATGAAGACCATTCGCGGCTACGCAGTACTCGAGGCGTCTTACCCAGTTTTTGAAAACATCTGTCATAGCTGCTGGACGAATTCTGGAAACTTCATCGTTAATTACATCTTTAAATTGTTGCAAGCTTATCGATCGGTCGTTTCGACATCTATTCGTAACGAATGACAATAAATTGCATGTAAACTGCGGCGCACATGTTCGATGTTCTATGGAGTTCGGACGATTTCCCGGCTGCCGGACGACTTTGGATTCGGTGCACTGGCAATTGCACGGAAGTTCGTCACCCAGTGCATCGTTGTTCTACGACCAGGAAATGGTTATCGTGGCCGAATCTTGAAATGCTTACGGAAGGCGCGTTGCACCGCAGCACAAATAGTACTCCACTGCGAATGCAAGATATTGTTTCGACCAGTACGATATGATTACAGACCTGTATATCGGATGAAACTTCACACTCCGCATTACTAATAGACTGCGCACGTTATTCAAATTTGAATTCGTTAAAACACTGTGAAATACTCTGTAGTTACTAATGGTGGAACAAAATAATTCTGCACATGTGTCACAAGCCTCACAATTCATAAGCGGTTTAATCGCAGTAATACTCAAAACTCTCGCAATCCGTAAGGGGTTCTAATTCAATAATACTCGAAACGCTCAGTCAAAGAATAATCAACAAGTTCACATTAAAACCTTAACCTGAGAGACATAAAATAATATTTCAATACTAACAACGGAATTAAATCATACTGCACATATGTCGTTGTTGTTGTTGTTGTTTTTGTTGTTGCGTTCTTCAGTCTAAAGACTGGTTTGATGCAGCTCTCAGTGCTACTCTACCCTGTGCCAGCCTCTTCATCTCCGAGTAACTTCCGCAACGTACATCCCTTTGAATCTACTTATTGTATTCATCTCTTGGCCTCCCTCTACGATTTTCGCTCCCCACGCTTCCCTTCAATACTAAATTGGTGATCCCTTGACGCCTCAGAATATTTCCTACCAACCGATCCCTTCTTTTAGTCAGGTTGAGCCAAAGATTTCTCTTCTCCCCAATTCTATTCATTACCTCCTCATTACTTATGTGATCTACCCATTTAATCTTCACCATTCTTCTGTAGCACCACATTTCAAAAGCTTCTATTCTCTTCTTGTCTAAATTGTTAATCGTCCCTATTTCCCTACACTACGTACAAATACTTTCAGAAAGGACTTTCTGACACGTAAATCTATACTCAATGTTTACAAATTTCTCTTCTTCAGAAGCGCTTTTCTTGCCATTGCCAGTCTACATTTTTCATCCTCGGTACTTCGACCATCATCAGTTATTTTGCTTCCCAAACAGAAAAACTCATCTACTACCTTAAGTGTCTCATTTAATAATCTAATTCCCTCGGCATCACCTGATTTAATTAGACTACATTCCATTATCCTCGTTTTGTTTTTGTTGATGTTCATGTTATATCCTCCATTCAGGCTACTGTCCGTTCCGTTCAACTACTCTTCAAAGCCCTTTGTTATCTCCGACAGAATTACAAAGTCTCACAATCAATTTATGGGTTCAAATTCAATAATGGTCAAAATCCTCACTATCCATAAGGAGTTTTAATTCAATAATACTCGAAACCCTCAATCAGAGAACAATCAGCAAGTTAACACTAAAATCTCAACGTGAAAGACATAAAATAATATAACAGTTACCTACTGAACTACACAGAATAATTAAAATGTACTCACCCAGGTACACCACAATGCCAACATAGTACAGCAACTGAAAATCTTCATCGCATACACACATCATCCGACAATATGAATAACATCTGATCGTAAGACTATGACAAGCCCTTAACACCGCTAAACACCAATCCCGAAAGGTATCGTGATACCAATTCAAAACTTGAGAGTTTGAGAACAACATTTTATCATTACGAACACAAATGTGCCGTAAGACCTTCCCACAAACAGTAATAGCTGGACTGTACAAGGTAGGCAACGCACTGTACTAATGACTGTGTGTTTTCGATCGCCTGTCGCAGACGGTGAGCAATCAGATGCAAAGTTGCAAAATGCAAGCGGCATGCAACTCTGATACACACCGTGATAAGCAGCGAAATATATAACAAGTCACAAGCACTGCTACCTGCACATAGCAACGCTTCAGAGTTTCCTTGAGCACCCCTGTGTGCAGGGCACCCGGCGTTACCCACAGCCACGCCCGTGCACTCCAGGCACCGACTTCCCGGGGACCAGCCAAACACCGCCCGGCCCACCCTTCTAGTGCGTGGCGCCGCTCTCTCCATGTCGACAGCGACAAGCTGTCACTCATCTCTGCACGCTTACAATTCCAGACTATACTCCGATCAAAAGCACTTGTGACTGACGTTTCGGTGAGTCGAATGGTAGGACCGAACGTCAGCCAATCGCAGCTGCTTCTCGGGTTCCACGTGCTCGCTGTGTTACCTCTTGTGGGGCCACAAACCCAAACAGCAGAGCTTCGGCAGGTGACGCGGCACGCAGCGGCTGTGAGTGGGTCAGGCAGGCCGGCCGCTTGGGGAGGGTGGAAGGGGGAGAGGCGGAGAAGGAGCGCCAAACACGACGTGATTTTTGTATGTTTTGTTGCGCCACTACAAAAACATTTTTATGCAATTAACGCAAAGCTAATAACTTGCACGAAAATACTGAAAAGAACAATGTCTGTTTCACAACATTTATCAAGCAATCTTAAATAAACTGTTTGGTTAAGAACTTCGATTCCTTCGTATCGTATAGTTTTACATTGTAGCTTGCTTTTAGTGCTCTTAGTTACTATTGTGTCTTGAAAAAAGGAAACCTACAGCAGTTACTTCGCAGAGCTTGCGGTGAAAAATGTGGTTCCTTGATACTTTATGTTCAGTGGACTTCATTTCGGTCATATGTTACTGCACATGAAATGCGGCCATCATACCGAAACTTTTTAAGGGAGAAAGCAGAAGCGTGTCTCAATACTATGTCGAGTAAATATAACTTATACATTGCAGTACATCACTATGCGCCATATGCGAAGTTGTCTCCGAGCAGCCGGTCGGAGTGGCCATGCGGTTCTAGGCGCTACAGTCTGGAGCCGGGGGACCGCTACGGTCTCAGGTTCGAATCCTGCCTCGGGCATGTATGTGCGTGATGTCCTTAGGTTAGTTAGGTTTAATTAGTTCTAAGTTCTAGCGACTGATGACCTCAGAAGCTAAGTCGCATAGTGCTCAGAGCCATTTGAACCATTTTTGTCTCCGAGCAGTATGCCAATTAATTTACGTCTTTCGTGTTTATTATCCAGTTTATCAGATCAATCACATCCGAAATCTACGAGGATTGCCCAGAAAGGAATGCACCGCATTTTTTTTTATCAGCCGAAAACAATACTACGAATGCGAATCGTTACGTATTTATTACTTTGAGTCTCCTGAGTGAGCGCGCGAAGTTTACGTCACTTCCGGTAGATAACGTAGCAGCAGGACAGTTTCAAAATGGCGTCAGTAGGTGACGTACGTTACAAGCATCGTGCCGTCATTGAATATCTCAGTGCAGAGAAAGAAACTGTGGAGAATATTCACAAACGCTTGAGCAAAGTCTATGGAGCATCTGCTATCGACAGAAGTACAATTAGTCGCTGGGCACGGAAGGTGAGGTCATCAGAAGGCTACACGGCGGAGCTCCACGATTTGCAATGGTCGCGGAGACCATCCACGACATGTTGCAGCGAGCTGATCTTGTCATTCACAAGTACAGACCATTCGTGGAAGACATGTTGAGGACGATGAGGAGGTGATTCACACAGTGAAGCACTGGCGCCGCTACCAGGGCAAAGATTGGTACTGACAGGGTACATACGCCCTCGTTTTGCGCTGGAGGAAGTCGGTAGAACGGGATGGAGCTACGTGCAATAATAGTGTGTAGATAAAACCTCTCGTTTCTGTGTGTAATTCTCATTATGTTCAATAAAGAATTGTTGAAGAAAAAATGCGGTGCATTACTTTCTGGGCAACCCTCGTAAGTTGGTATTATAGTTGCAGTAAACAGAAGCAGAATGAAATTTAAAGTTATTGTCTGTCTGATACGTTAGCGAAAGCGCAGAGCAATGAACTGATAATAGGTTGTGAGTTCAAATACACATTCAAACTTATTTTTTAAGCTATTTTAGTCTTCTCTACAAAAACCCTGTTATCATAGTAATGCAGTCATAAAATTCGATGTCTGTCGCTTTAGTTAATATTGATCCTTCCGTCAACAAACCAAGTGTTTTTGTTATTTTGTTTGTATATGCACGAATGTAAAAAACTGAAAATTTATATAGATCAGCATTCTTTGGTTTTAGCAGTTGGTCAATAATAAAATGCAATGGAGAGTTCAAATGGCTCTGAGCACTATGGGACTTAACATCGGAGGTCAGCAGTCCCCTAGAACTTAGAACTACTTAAACCTAACTAACCTAAAGACATCACACATATCCATGCCCGAGGCAGGATTCGAACCTGCGACTGTAGCAGTCGCGCAGTTCCGGACTGAAGCGCCTAGAACCGCTCGGTCACCACGGCCGGCAATGGAGAGTTCTGTCTTCTAAAAGAATACGTAATTGAAATCTGTGAATCGTCCTGCAGCTGTTACTGATAACAAAGGAAAATTCATTTAATTTCTAGCAACATCAAAAATTTGGAAGAGTTACGTCCGAATGAATTCGTCGGGAAGGAGACAATGTCATCAACAGTAACGGCCCCCACCACTGACCTCTCAACAGTCGCTAAGTAGACATCTTCATTCTGTTTTGGTGCACACGCAACTATCGATCGCATGAGCACGTGGCGTTGTGTACGAGCCGGCAGCTCTGCTCCCCAACACTGCCATCTGTCAATGACAAAGCAATTTTAATCGGAATGTAGGCAACAGCGCTGCTCCCTAACTGACTCCGGGCAGGAAGAACGCAGCGGTCGCTCCATCCTCGTAGTGTACGGGCCGAAATCACTGATTGCCAACAGCCAACTGTCACTCAGCTCCGAGGCGCAAGCTACAAGATTCCGCAGTTCCGCTGTTTTCTAAGGCACTGTTGGACGCAAAGACACCTCCAGGTGCCCGCTCACTCGTGTTGTCAGCCACCACTTGCGAGTCGTCTCCCCAGGCGCACGCTCCGAGTCCCGGCGGCTCTGTTCCCCGCAGACAACCAGCCACTCCGGAGCGGACTCACCACGATCCTCCATGCATCTGGTGCTGCACACGATGAGCTGAGAGTCATCTGGTGCTGCCAGCGCTGGCTCTGGCTTCAGGTGGCGGCTGGTCCACTGTCACACACGCCTGCCCCCTGCTGCCACGCCCACTCGCCTACACGCGGCGGCTCTGCTCTCGGCCGCTTTGATGCCCCGCAGCGCCCTCTGCCGCCGCGGGAAGACGACACAAGCCTTGGCACCAAATACCGAGTGAGGTAGGACTTCAACTGCCCCGCGTAATCGTGGCATAAACCTCATTAAAAACTGTGCTTCAGAGAGTTGCAGGAACCGTTAACCGTTTCAGTCACATTATAATGAGGATAAGGAACTGTTTCAGAGACGAAGATCGCACTATACTTGAAGTCCCTGGGCTACCAGGACAGAGCGGGTAAGGTTATATTTGTGGAAAGCGGCCAAAGTAAGTTACGATCAGTTGCACTGAGCATATAAACTTTATTTATTAAAACACACAATCGCACTTGCAAGAATCAAAAACTCTCAAGGTTTTAACGAAAGAATTAATTTAGATTGGCTGAAGGCCACATCGAAAATCCAAGGCACAAGGCCTAAGCAAGGAATTGAGGTACAGGAGTTCTTCTGGAGGTTTCACTTCTTTAGGAATTTTTTTTTATCTTCGGTATAAATAGGCTGAAGGCCTTAGCTTAAATTTTCGCGTAGAACTCGGCTGAAGGCCACACATTAATCAGGAACAGTGTTACGGCTTAAGGCCGAGACAAAGATTTTCAAAGTTTAATCTAAATAGGCTGAAAACTCGGCTGAAGGCCGCATATCAACAAAACAATTTAACTGCTTAAGACCTAGGACGAAGAGCTTTCAATTTGAAAAGACTGAAGGCCTTATCTTAAAATATTTAGTGTAAAACTCGGCTGAAGGCCTCATACTAAAGAATAACAATCTTATGACTTAAGAGCAAGACAAAGATTTTTAATTTAAGAGAGATTAAAACTCGGCTGAAGGCCACACACCATGCAGAAAACAATTTTATGGCTTAAGGCCTAAAGGGTAGAGCTTCTAAATTTCAACTAAAGTAGACTAAAGGCTTCATCCTAAACTGCCTCACACAAAACTCGGCTGAAGGCCACATAGCAAACAAAACAATTTGTTTTTACGGCTTAAGGCCTAAGAAGAAAAGCCTTGCAATTTTAATAAGCTAAAACTCGGCTGAAGGCCACATAGAGTACTTAAGACTAAAAGGAAAGCCGGTCGGAGTAGTCGAGCGGTTCTAGGCGCTACAGTCTGGCACCGCGCGACCTCTACGGTCGCAGGTTCGAATCCTGCCTCCGGCATGGATGTGTGTGATGTCCTTAGGTTAGTTAGGTTCAAGTAGTACTAAGTTCTAGGGGACTGATGACCTCAGAAGTTAAGCCCCATAGTGCTCAGAGCCATTTGAACCATATGAACTAAAAGGAAATCACTATGTAAAACACAAGGAGCGGCGCTCAGAAGGGTCCAAGGGTCAGCCTGGGAAGGTAACACTAACGCAGGTTTAGGTGATACAGGCAGCCAGACCGACAACCTCGTAATCGGAAGGCAACCCAACCGAAAGCCAGCCGACGAACCAACCAACAAGATCAGTTCTGCTCCAGCTGGACAGCATCAACATGGCGAGGAAAATACACTGCCGAAAAAGACGTCAATGACCGGGGCAGGTAACTGGAACGCAAACAGCCACAAGGCAGAAGGTACGACTGGTACACTTCATTAATGAAGGAATGCATTAAGTTAAACACCATAGAGGAAGACGGCTGCAATTCTAACCGACTTCAATACACACATGGTGTTGCTCGCGGGACTGTCCCAGAAAGAGACAACCAGGATCAAAGAAAGAGATGATAGCAGTTGAGGATTGATAGTAGCTTAAGTGAGCACTCAACTTTAGTGTCCAGGATCGATTGACGACGAAGAGCCTCACAACTCCAACCGCGCGTGCACGCCGTCAGCGGCTCCGGCCTGACTACTTGCCACAGAGACTTCCTCGCAGCTCCGCCCCAACCGACCGACTGCCACACCAAGCACACCCGTAAAATATATCCGTCACACCAAAGATAATACAGCAGTACTAGTATCGAGACACGCTGTTGCTGCCACTCACGGAGAAAAGACAGCAACGTTATGGCGGTAACCGAAGAAGAAATAAAACACCACTGGACTGCAACCAATGATAAAAAAACAAGGCATGACGCGATCCAGCCACGGCTCAATACTTCGACCTTTAACTCGTCGCACCGACGATAAACTGGCAGATATCGAAATCACTGACCACGGAGTGGAAAAGTGAAATTGCTCAACGAAGGAAAGTCCAGTGGACGTGACAGGATACCAGTACGATTCTTCGCCGAATATGAAGAGGAACTTGCCCCTGTTCTTGCAACAGTGTGCCGTAGAACTCTAAAAGAACGAAAAGTTCCTAATTATTGTAAAAAAAAAAAGCACAGGTCATTCCCGTTTTCAAGAATGGTCCTCGAACAGATGCACAAAACTATAAGCCTATATGACATCGGTCTGTTGTTTTATGCTGGCGTATTATGGCATTTCTGGACGTAGAAAATATTCGTTGTGGGAATCAACATGGGTTCCGAAAACAACGATCGTGCGGAACCCAGCCCACTTTGTTCGTCCACGAGACCCAGGAAGCAGTAAATACAGGTGCCCAGATAGACCCCGTGTTCCTCGACTTCCGGAAGGCGTTCGATACAGTTCCGCACTGCCGCCTAATGAACAAAATACGAGCGTGCGATTATTACACCAACTGAAGATTGAAGAGCTTCTACCAATAAACACATCATGTCATTCTGAACGTAGAGAAGTCTACAGACTTAAAAGTAATTAATGACATGCCTCAAGGGAAGGATAGGATTGGTAGAGCAAATAAAGGAGATCCAAAGAGAAGTAGAACATTTCGTTATAGGTTGATTTATTCAAAAATGAGATCTTCGTGGAGGTGCTCATTCAACGCCGGTGGCAGACGCTGCAGGAGAGGGGGCTTTGCATCACGGTATCGACTACTACGAAAATTCCGAGAGTGTAGGTCTCAGGAACAGTCAACCAACACATCAATTTCCCCTACGCATATCTCGCGAAAAGAGCATGAGCATTAAAGATAGACATTTGAGCCCACACTGTGGTGTACGGCCTATCGTTCTTCTCGTGAACCACACCCGAAAAATGGACAAGTTTTGCAAAAATTACCCTCCCTCACTCACGGGTAAGCTGGACTGCCGACTATAGATGTACGAGGGGCGTTCAGTATGCAACGCAACACATTTTTTCCTGAAAGTAGGTTGGTTTTATTAAATATTCCAACCCGCCATATCATTCCCCACGCTTTTGGCTACAAAACCCTATTTTAAACATAATCTCCGTTCAATGCGACGGTACTACGGCGTCTTACTGGGAGCACCTGTACGCCCGCATAGTACCACACTACTGGTCGACGTCGGAAACGCCGTCTCGCTGCATCAATAATCTCCCTACCATCCACCTGCAGGTTCCCAGGGAGAGCACACTTCATTCGGCCAAACAGATGGAAGTCAGAGACTGCGAGATCCGGGCTGCGAGACTTATGAGGAAGAACAGTCCAACGAATTTTTATGAGCTCCTCTCGGGTAATCAGACGTGTGTGGCCTTGTGCTGCCGTGGAAAAGGATAAGTTGCGAGTTGCCGGGGCTAGCAGTGTATTTAGCACTAAATTCTTCTCGAATCTTCATATGGAAATGATGCTCTAAGCCCCCCCCCCCCCACTTTTCTAACTTCGACTTTGGCTGTTGCACGTGGATTAAGAAGAAACGCGAACTGACTGTAATCGACCCTACAAGTGGAGTAGAAAAGAGTTTGGCACCTGCAATAATTTAATTGGATAGAAATTAATTAGATAATGGAAAGTTTCATTAATTTAGTGAAAATGAAAGGGTTGCTCTACCGATTAACAGAATGAAAGTTCTGTCCAAAATAACAATTTGATTATTATGACTAAACTCAAAATAATAAACAAAACAAATGGAAACATTTACAATACATCAAATTGGATACTCAAATAAATGCTGTGAAGGTGAAATTGTCCATAAACTAGATTGTGACATTTATGACCAAGTGGTATGTGGAGCCAATTACTTGCAACTCAAATCTTAAGAGAAACACCCAGCCAACCCAACATTAATTGCTGCTACAGTAGTGATAACTCAGACAATGAACACCCAACACAGAACAAAGTTATAAAAGGCGAACAGGCGCGCTCTGCTGAGCTCTGATTGTCACGTAGCAAAATTCCCTGATTTGCCGGTGCTGTGGATGTACATTACCAAGCTGTCTTCTTAACTGCAAGGACACGATCTGGCATACCGGAGGCGATGGCTGGTTGCTTCGACGTCCCGTCGTGGTGATGATAATGTCGCGAGTATAGTCGGAAACAAATTCTCCTGGTCTGGTTGTTCCTAGCAACACAAATACGCCTCTGAGGGAGACGAAGAAGGCTCGCTACACAATCACTGACGGTACAGTGAGTGATTTTAGCAAGAGAAGTCACACAGTAACTCTGGTACAGTCAACGTCAGCCAAAACTGCTCAAGACGGACAACATAAGGCCGCTTGTATGCAGAACGCTCAGTTGCCAACTGCACTCGGAAAGTTACATTGAAGTCGAAACTTCAGCAACTTCGTCAAACAGTTACAATTAAATGAAAGTGTATTAGACAGCCAACGGAAGGCAGGCTGTCCAGAGCAGCGAGAGCTCAGTCTTGTAACCTACTCTGACCGAAAGCCGAGAGCTGACCCTCTCAAGAGCACCCGTACAAGCCGAACGGAGAACATTCCTGTCCCCACGACAGTGGTCGTGGTTAAACGTTCCAATCAGCAACTCGAAAACCGGCGGAAAATTCCCCTCTATTGCCGACGCAGTACTATTCCACCAATGGAGATACTTGGCGCCAATTTCTGCGCCGATTTTGCTACGTCACGGAGCTATGCCCTGAGCAAGCCAATCACAGTTACGATTTTGCAGAAAATGCGGTGATCTGCCCGCCAAGACTGCCTGGGAACATAAGTCATTCCCGCCTCGCTGGTAGCCCGCCAGAAACTGTTTTCACTTAGTTTCTGCGAAGTAACGGAATCTCTAGCCCAGCCGCTCCGTCAGGCCCCTGTGGGCGTGTCGCCGCCGCTCTTATGACAATGTCGGCGTCTGGAAAGCATCCACTCGACTCCCTCACACCCATCGGCTTAACCCTTTCAAGATCAGCAGAACCCGCCTGTCACCGGACCACCCGGGTGACGAGAGACGCTGCGTGGGAAGTCCGCGTGTGAAGGAATAGCGACTTTTCACCGCATGCAATTAGAGAGGAAAATCGAATTACTCAGAGTAAGATAGAAATACGAGAGGGGGCTCATGCCACCTCTTAAAGTTCGTTTACTTTTTTGTGCCGATGAACACGCTAAAGTTGTTTCCTCAGTTTCCTGAGGGTAGCACAACGCACTTCAGAGTTGATATTACACCATGATGGAGGGCATCAAACAGAACAACCGTTTCAGAGTCCCAGAAGACAATTGCCATAACTTTATCGGCTAACGGTGCGGCTTTGGCCTTTTTGTTCTGAGGAGAACTGGTGTGGTGCCACTCTGTTTATTGCCGTTTCGCTTCTTTTCGAAGTGATGAACCCCTGTTTCATCGCTTGTGACGATGTTTGACAAAAAACTGTCACGGTCAGCCTCGTAACACTCAACCAATTCCGCACAGATGGTCCTTCGTTGCCCTGTTAGGCGGCGAGGAACCCAGCGAGCACACAATTCTGAGTATCCCAACTGGTGGACGATTGTCAGTACTACCAGCAGAGACGTCCATTTGAGCAGCGAGGTTTTGACTGTGATCCGTCCATCACGTCGAATGTGTCCGCATGTTCCAAATTGCTTAGTCACAGCTGTGTGGGGCCAGCCGGAATGTTGGAAATAGGACAGGTTTGTGTGATCACCTTGCGATGATGTCATACACCTCGCCCAACGACAGACTGTGCTTTTCTTCACTGCCACGATTTCCACGTGACCCACGTTCTTTATTTTACTCTGTTAGTGTCCTAGCAACCAGCATTGCCTGCTACTTTATATTTTTAGCACATTTTTGTTGCATAAGATTTCTTTCTGGCAGCGTGTGACTGGGCTTGTTTTGATTTAGTTAATCCTTTAGTCCTGGAGGATGTTCCCAGAATGAACCAATATCAGCGCACACTCCACTACAGAGTGAAAATTTCGTTCTGGAAACATCCCCCAGGCTGTGCCTAAGCCATGTCTCCGCAATATCCTTTCTTTCAGGGGTGCTAGTCCTGCAAGGTCTGCAGGAGAGCTGCTATGAAGTCTGGAAGGTAGGAGACGAGGTACTGGAAGAATTAAAGCTGTGAGGACGGATCGTGAGTCGTGCTTGGGTAGCTCAGTTGGTAGAGCATTTGCCCGTGAAAGGCAAAAATCTCGAGTTCGAGTGTCGGTGTGGCACACAGTTTTAATCTGCCGGGAAGTTTCTGGATCTTCCAGGATTTCCACGCGCCGAGGAGCGTTGTGTGGCGCAAGCATGATGGGGCACAAGTACATTTTGCTGCTGATGTACATATAAGGCTTTAATAAGGACCATGATGAAGAGATCGAGCAAGAGGGATACCTTAGACGCCACTATCTCCTCGTATCATATAATTCTCTGGCCGCACCTGTATACTAGTCCTGTCCGCTATTATGGTCCAAAAGACCTGTTTCGATTGTAGGGGAAAGGTGTGTTTTGTTCACCAATAATATACTGGGCCCGCTCTTTCTTTTATCCTCTTAAATGAGTGATGGTCAAAGCAGACTAGAGGAGTAATTTTCCCATGATAGCCGTTGTTTCCCAATACTCCGGTCAGAAAGCAGCTCCTTCAGGAAGCGGAGGAGGAAATTGGCAACGGAAATGCCGACATTCTGCTTCTGATTCTGAGTGGACCGAATACCAATATGTTAAATAGTTTCATGAAGCGAATTGGGAGGTCATGAAATCGAGGAGTCAATTGACAGTCCTCGCGGGTGTAGGTGGTGTCGTGGGCCCTCTTGGAATGAGATGGGTTTGGCGAGGTTTAATAGAAGCCAATGAACTATATTTCAGAGTGCTGTTTTTGTGTCGCCTTTTCGTTTATTTACCTTTGTAAGGTGGCAAGATGTTGCACCTCATAGTGCTTTTAGCCCACACTTCAAGTATCCCTTGGTACTAATAATTAAATTTCACTTGTATGTAGGGTGATCAGATTTAATGTAGCTTGGCTGCGTAAAACTCCGCTTCTCTCAAGCGCACAGCGGCCAAGCCTTGGGGCAGCAGGAAGCACAGTGGGAAGTCGGATGGCGGCAGGGCCCTCAAAACTCATTTCTGCTGAATAACACAACCCAACGGGACCTCTAGGGACAGGCAGCGCCCACCCTCCCGTTGTCTATACTCTAAGGCTGTTATGGGCGAGCGCGAACGTCTACGAGGAAACGGCCGTAACGAAATGCGAGGGCTGGAGCCACATATCGACTGCCGGTGGACGGTTGATGCAGAGTTGGAGGCTCTGCAAATGTTTTAAAGTTTTAAATAGTGCAGAAGCAGCCTGGAATGTGTCTGGCATCGCGACGGCACCACCAGCCATTAGCACGCCGGTACGTCCGCCACCCTGTTTCCCGTGATTTTAACGCGGACATTTCTTATTATTGTGTATTTGTGTGAAGAGATGCGAGGAGACATCTGTTCTACAAGATTCGACGGGAGAAACCAAACTTGAGTTTGTGGTGGAACGGAGTCTTGTAGAGTGACTAGAGTGGGAATACGAAAAGGGGCACTAAGATTATGATTCATCCACCCTTACTGAGGGGATAGATAACCAAAGGTGAGCTGGAGAGCCAGCAGTTTTAGAGGAGGAGAACTTCTAAAAAATGGTTCAAATGGCTCTGAGCACTATGGGACTTAACAGCTGAGGCCATCTGTCCCCTAGAACTACTTAAACCTAACTAACCTAAGGACATCACACACATCCATGCCCGAGGCAGGATTCGAACCTGCGACCGTAGCGATCGCGCAGTTCCAGACTGTAGCGCCTAGAACCGCTCGACCACACCGGCCGGCGGAGAACTTCTATCTGAGCCGCAAATTGGGAAGCCATCTGTCACAGCTCCCGCTGTGGCCTGGTGGCTGCCCAAAGAGAAATGATGGCCACAAAGATGTGAAATGGTGGGTAGTTGGGCGGGAATGGTGGACTCTGGAGAGAAATGGTGGCCGTCCTGTAAAATGACCAACATTGTCTCAACAGTATTCACTTTCTTTACGTTTCAGATGGGTAGAATACATATAAGAAAGGCAAAGCTCAATGGACTGCAGAAGATCTGAAAATGGAAGAGAAGCTGTTGCTGAAAGTTTATCGACTAGAACGGCTGCCGAAAATTTAAAAAAAAAAGCCTCCTAGTGCACCGCTGATCAGATTAAGGATTGGTAATGAAAGAAATGTGCATACCATGTTAAAACAACTGGAGCTACACTATTTAAAGAGAAGACTCAAGAACCACGCACTTCAACTTCCCATCAAAATCAGTGAGTAAACATGTAAAACAACAATACTTATATATGAACGTCGGCCGAAGAACCCGAGACAGAAGCCAATAGGCAGTTTGTCAACAAGTGGCCACGAAAGCCTTAACAATTTTGTAATACTTATATAGTCTGATACCATTAGTTAGTAGAGATACTGCTGCAATATTATTCTCGATTTCAGACCTTACTCCAGCTGTGCCTAATTTTGGATACAAAAAAATCTCGATAGGTTTTGGTAGAGGAGAGGAAAATGCGATTCAAGAAGCATGCACTTCAACTCGCCGTCGTTGTCAACTTTTAGGACAACTGTTCCGAAAGAAGTCAGACAACGATGTTAAGAACAATGTTGTTATGAAAAAGAAAGTGGAGAAGAAGAAGAGGATGATGATTACACTGGGGAAAATTATGATTGCAGTGAAGAAGAAGTAGGAGGAAGAAGGGGGGGAGGAGGGGAAGCATAAGATGATTATGCCGATGTTCATGATTGGAAAACAGTCTCCAAGAATCTACCAGCAGATGTCGACACGGAACAAGTGATAGAGTGATTAGTTTCCTGGCTGGCTTTGAAAACGGTGCCAACAAATCACGTAATTACGAAATAATATCTATTGACGAGGACCTTCGAAAAGCATCGCTTATTGTTTTTAGTTGTGCAAAATAAAGTGATAGACTTGTAATTTGCGTAGGAGAACATTATGTCCACCTAGCGTGGGTAACATAATCAGGGAAACATGTAACAGTCACCATGTTGTCGTTGTTCACTTTGCTAATTATCAACCGCAATGTGGATCTGCAGTAGTACTCTTGATTAATTAAACGTTGTGTGTATTTTAATGAGTTGTACAGATAACTTAAGTGTGGAAAGAACTAATCAGATGGTTCACTGTACTTACAAACTGTGGCAAACTTTCGGCGATTTTAGACGTGACAGTAATATTGGTGCATTTTAAGTTGTAAGGTATATCTGCAGAAGTGCTCATATGAATGTTTTTACAACCAGTTTCTACACACTGAGGCGAATTTAATGCTTGATACGAAGATGGAGCTACCATTGTCTACTAACCTGCAATATATATTGGTAGTGCCACCAGCGAGATGCATGTATTTTAATAAATAATACAGACAACTTAGATGTAGAAATATTTAATTTGAAGATCTATTGCGCTTGCACAGCGTGTAAAATCTTACTCATCAATTTATTTTTCTCGAATTCTCATAGAGATCTGTAATTATACTTGTATATTACAACAAGCGTGCAGGCTGCATGTATTCCAATAAGTTATACAAGATAATTAGAATTGGATATATTTAATTTAAGGATCATGGAGCTTGCAAGTGTGGTACATCTATCCTTGCTGCATAATCTCGACTAACAAGACTGCATGTCGATCCTAAAACACAGTTGCCATAACCTTATGTATTGCGATTGTCTGCTTGGACTTGATTTTGACTGATGATGTCATGTGACGCCATTTCATTGACTGATTCTGGGGTCATTTGAGAAACACGTGTGTCTTCCCCTGTAACAATGTTCTCTGAAAATCCATCTCTTTGCTTATGATACCGGTCAAAAAAATCCAGAGCACAAGTCATTCTTTCCATTTTGTGTTTGTCAGTAAGCATCTTGGGAACCCAACAGGCACACAGTTTGCAAAACTGCAACTTTTCAGAGACAATTTTGTGCAAATTCGTTCTAGACATATTCGGAAATTCCAGGACTAAAGTTGACATAGTGAGTCGCTGGTCTTCACAAATCTTTTCATTAATGGCTTTGACCACATCTTCTGAGATCACTGATGGTCGGCCTGACCGTTGTTCATGATGGAGATTTTCCCGTCAATCATTGAAAGCTTTCACCCCAATTAATCCACTTTCTTGTCACTCATCGCGTAGGGGCCATACACCTCACTTACCTGTCGACGAATTTCTGCTACTGCAATAGTCCCTGCTTTCAAAAACCGAATCATTGATCTATTTCACAGTCGGTGGGCAGATCAATCGTTTCAAACCTTTTGACCTGACAACTGGCACTGTAGAAAGCACACTGGGACAATGCCAATGCAAATGGCGTCGTCTGTCTAGCAAGGTATACCGGGAGTCGCCGCACACGTGTTTTTCAATGTTAGCCCAACATTCGATTAGGTACGGCGATTCCGCGTTAATTTCCGCATAACTCTCATCTAATACAACTTTCTTTTACTCGGATTTTCGTGGAGATTTATAATTCTGCTCGCATATTACGGCAAGCGCAACGGCCTTGCCGCAGTGGATACACCGGTTCCCGTGAGATCACCGAAGTTAAGCGCTGTCGGGCGTGGTCGGCACTTAGGTGAGTGACCATCTGGGCCGCCATGCACTGTTGCCATTTTTCGGGGTGAACTCAGCCTCGTGATGCCAATTGAGGAGCTACTCGACCGAATAGTACCGGCTTCGGTCAAGAATACCATCATAACCACCGGGAGAGCGGTGTGCTGACCCCACGCCCCTCCTATCCGCATCCTCAACTAAGGATGACACGGCGGTCGGATGGTCACGATAGGCCACTCGTGGCCTGAAGACGGAGTGCTTTTTGACTATGGTAAGCAGTCTGCATGTGTGTGTGCTTTCGTACTCGATAAAAGAAAATAAATTTAACTACTTTCGAAATATCGACTTTGCCTTCATCTTTGCCTTCATCTCTGTCACCATCTTTGGTCAGCTTTTGAGTATGTACAGGATGTTTCAAAAATGACCGGTATATTTGAAACGGCAATAAAAACTAAACGAGCAGCGATAGAAATACACCGTTTGTTGCAATATGCTTGGGACAACAGTACATTTTCAGGCGGATAAACTTTCGAAATTACAGTAGTTACAATTTTCAACAACAGATGGCGCTGCAAGTGATGTGAAAGATATAGAAGACAACGCAGTCTGTGGGTGCGCCATTCTGTAGGTCGTCTTTCTGCTGTAAGCGTGTGCTGTTCACAACGTGCAAGTGTGCTGTAGACAACATGGTTTATTCCTTAGAACAGAGGATTTTTCTGGTGTTGGAATTCCACCGCCTAGAACACAGTGTTGTTGCAACAAGACGAAGTTTTCAACGGAGGTTTAATGTAACCAAAGGACCGAAAAGCGATACAATAAAGGATCTGTTTGAAAAATTTCAACGGACTGGGAACGTGACGGATGAACGTGCTGGAAAGGTAGGGCGACCGCGTACGGCAACCACAGAGGGCAACGCGCAGCTAGCGCAGCAGGTGATCCAACAGCGGCCTCGGGTTTCCGTTCGCCGTGTTGCAGCTGCGGTCCAAATGACGACAACGTCCACGTATCGTCTCATGCGCCAGAGTTTACACCTCTATCCATACAAAATTCAAACGCGGCAACCCCCTCAGCGCCGCTACCATTGCTGCACGAGAGACATTCGCTAACGATATAGTGCACAGGATTGATGACGGCGATATGCATGTGGGCAGCATTTGGTTTACTGACGAAGCTTATTTTTACCTGGACGGCTTCGTCAATAAACAGAACTGGCGCATATGGGGAACCGAAAAGCCCCATGTTGCAGTCCCATCGTCCCTACATCCTCAAAAAGTACAGGTCTGGGCCGCCATTTCTTCCAAAGGAATCATTGGCCCATCTTTCAGATCCGAAACGATTACTGCATCACGCTATCTGGACATTCTTCGTGAATTTGTGGCGGTACAAATTGCCTTAGACGACACTGCGAACACCTCGTGGTTTGTGCAAGATGGTGCCCGGCCACATCGCACGGCCGACGTCTTTAATTTCCTGAATGAATATTTCGATGATCGTGTGATTGCTTTGGGCTATCCGAAACATACAGGAGGCGGCGTGGATTGGCCTCCCTATTCGCCAGACATGAACCCCTGTGACTTCTTTCTGTGGGGACACTTGAAAGACCAGGTGTACCGCCAGAATCCAGAAACAATTGAACAGCTGAAGCAGTACACCTCATCTGCATGTGAAGCCAATCCGCCAGACACGTTGTCAAAGGTTTCGGGTAATTTCATTCAGAGACTACGCCATATTATTGCTACGCATGGTGGATATGTGGAAAATATCGTACTATAGAGTTTCCCAGACCGCAGCGTCATCTGTTGTTGAAAATTGTAACTACTGTAATTTCGAAAGTTTGTCTGCCTGAAAATGTACTGTTGTCCCAAGCATATTGCAACAAACGGTGTATTTCTATCGCTGCTCGTTTAGTTTTTATTGCCGGATCAAATATACCGGTCATTTTTGAAACACCCTGTATAAACAAAGCACGTCATTATGCACTTAAGTTATATACAATGAGGTGACAAAAGTCGTGGGATACCTCCTAATATCGTGAAGGCCTTCCTTTTGCCAGCGTAGTGTAGCAGCTCGACGTGACATGGTCTCAACATGTCGTTGAAAGTCCCCTGCAGAAATATTGTCCATGCTGTCTTTACAGGCGTCCATAATGGCGAAAATGGTTAGGTTAGGTTAGTGCAGGGTTTTGTACACAAACTGACCTCTCGGTCGGCCGAAGTGGCCGAGCGGTTCTAGGCGCTACGGTCTGGAACCGCGCGACCGCTATGGTCGCAGGTTCGAATCCTTCCTCGGGCATGGATGTGTGTGATGTCCTTAGGTTAGTTAGGTTTAAGTAGTTCTAAGTTCTAGGGGACTGATGACCTCTGCAGTTAAGTCCCATAGTGCTCAGAGCCATTTGAACCATTTGATCTCTCGATTACGTCGTTGGGTCTCACGTCAGGTGATCTGGGTAGCTAAATCATTCGTTCGGACTGTCCAGAATGTTCTCCTTTCATTGTGGCCCGCTGACGTAGTGCATGACATAAATAACAATTCAGTCGTTGTTTGGGAACATGAAATCCATGAAGGGCTGCAAATGGTCTCAAAGTAGCCGAACAGAACCATTTCCAGGCAGTGAACGGTTCAATTAGACCAGAGGACCCATTCGGTTTCCTGTAAACACAGCCCACACCATTGTGCTTGCACAGTGCTTTGTTGACAACTTGGTCAATGGCTTCGTCTGGACTATGCCGCTCTCGAACCCTACTGTGTACGTACCAACCGAAATCGGGACTCAACCGACCAGGCCACAGTCTTACAGCTGTCTAGGGTCCACCTGATGAGCCTGGGAGAGAAGCTACAGGCGATCTTGCGCTGTTAGCAAGGCACTCGCGCCGGCCGTCTGCTGACACAGCCCATTAACGCCAGTTATCGCCGCACTGTCCTCACGGATACGATCTACGTACGTCCCACAATGATTTCTGAGGTAATTTCGTGCATTGTAGCTTGTCTACATCTACATGGATACTCTGAAAATCACATTTAAGTTCCTGGCAGAGGGTTCATCGAGCCACCTTCACAATTCTCTATTATTCCAATCTCGTATGGCGCGCGGAAAGAACGAAGATCTATATCTTTCCGTACAAGCTTTCGTTTCCCACATTTTATCGTGGTGATCGTTTCTCCCTATGTAGGTCGGTGTCAACAAAATATTTTCGCATTCGGAGGAGAAAGTAGGTGATCGTAAGTTCGTGAGATGATTCCGTCGCAACGAAAAACGCCTGTATCATTTCCGTGAGCCTCTCTCAAATATTTCGCGATAATACAAAACGTTCTGCCCTTCTTTGAACTTTTTCGACGTACTCCGTCCTATCTGGTAAGGTTCAAATGGCTCTGAGCGCTATGCGACTTAACTTCTGAGGTCATCATTCCCCTAGAACTTAGAATTTCTTTAATCTAACTAACCTAAGGACATCACACACATCCATGCCCGAGGCAGGATTCGAACCTGCGACCGTAGCGGTCGGGCGGTTCCAGACTGCAACGCCTAGAACCGCTCTATCTGGTAAGGATCCCACACCGCGCAGCGTATTCTAAAAGAGGACGGACAAACGTAGTGTAGGCAGCCCCCTTAGCAAATATGTTGCGTTTTCTAAGTGTCCTGCCAATATAAGGCAGTCTTTGGTTAGCCTTTCCCACAACATTTTCTATGTGTTCCTTCCAATTTAAGTTGTTCGTAATTGTAATACCTAGGTATTTAGTTGAATTTAAGGCTTTTAGATTAGACTGATTTATCGTGTAACCGAAGTTTGAGTTCCTTTCAGCAGTCATGTGGATGACCTCACACTTTTCGTTATTTAGGGTAAACTGCCACTTTTCGCACCCTTCAGATATTTTTTTCTAAATCGTTTTGCAGTTTGTTTTGATCTTCTGATGACGTTATTAGTCGATAAACCACAGCGTCATCTGCAAACAACCGAAGACGGCTGCTCAGATTGTCTCCCAAATCGTTTATATAGATAAAGAAAAGCAAAGGGCCTATAACACTACCTTGGAGAACGCCAGAAATCACTTCAGTTTTACTGGATGACTTTCCATCAATTACTACGAACTGTGAACTCTCTGACAGGAAATCTCAAATCCAGTCACATAACGGAGGCGATATTCCATAAGCACGCAATTTCACTACAAGCCGCTTGTGTGGTACAGTGTCAAAACCCTTCCAGAAACCCAAAATTACGGAATCGATCTGAAATTCCTTACTAGTAACACTGAATACTTCATGTGAATAAGGTGTTGGTTGTGTTTCATAAGAGCGATGTTTTCTAAACCCCTGTTGACTGTGTGCCAATAGTTTTCTTCGAGGTAATTCATAATGTTCGAACACAATATATGTTTCACAATCCTGCTGCATATCGACGTTAACGATATGTGCCCGTAATTAAGTGGAGTACTCTTACTACCCTTCTTGAATATTGGTGTGACCTGTGCAACTTTCCAGTCCTTGAGTACGGATCTTTCGTCGAGCGAACAGTTGTATATGATTGTTAAGTATGGAGCTAATGCATCAGCATACTCCGAAAGGAACGTAATTGGTATAGAGTCTGGACCAGAAGACTTGCTTTCATTAAGTGATTTAAGTTGCTTCACTACTCCGAGGATATTTACTTCCACTTTACTCATGTTGGTAGCTGTTCTCGATTCGAATTCTGGAGTATTTACTTAGTCTCCTTTTGTGAAGGCATTTTGAAAGGCTGTGTTTAGTAACTCTGCTTTGGCAGCAATGTCTTCGATAGTATCTCCATTGCTATCACGGAGAGAAGGCACTAATTGTTTCTTGCCCTTAACATATTTCACATACGACCAGAATCTCTTGGGATTTTCTACCAGGTTTCGACACAAACTTTCGTTGTGGAAAGAGTCTGTTAGCACTAAAAATTCTATGCAAACGCCGCTGCTCTCGGTCGTTAAGTGAAGATAGTCGGCCAATGGAATGTCCATGCCTCTAGCTCCAACTAACAATCTACGTTCAAAGTCTGTTAAGTCCTGTCATGCGGCCATAATCAGATCGGAAACCGTTTCACATGAACCACCTGAGTACAAATGACAGCTCCGCAAATACATTGCCCTTTTATACCTTGTGTACAATACTATCGCCATCTGTATAGGTGCACATCGCTGCCCAGTACTTTTGTCACCTCAGTCTGTAATTTAATAACAAACCTTATTCCTTCCTAAAGTCGATGTCATAAAAACACCTCCCTCCCTCCTTCCTTATTAAAACCATGGTATGTACTTGTAAATAATTGAAATTAAACGTGAACATTAGTATTAGAGGTCACAAAACACATATGTTATTCAGAAATTGTATGGCTTTCATCTGGAAATACAATAAGAAAAATTTATACAGCGTGTAATAAGAATTTGCTACTATGACAAATTAAATGTTTATAAAAATGTACCTAAAGCTCTAACCAGATTGGATGGTGTGGTACATAGGAAAGGCCAAATTGCATTTAAGAACGTCCTGTGACTTCCACAGACATGCGTTTCTGGGTGTTGAATTTCCAGCGAAGATTCTCAGATAACGAGTGAAGCGCTGATGATGAAGCTGTGTCTTCGAAACTTCATTGTTGCAGTCACGAGTCCGTTTGGTCAGGTGCAGCATCGGCAGCACACGCCTACACAGGCCCGCAGCATCCCCGCTGTTCGTCCCGGGCGGCGGCGGCGCACTGAGCCCAGCCTGACTCCGCTTCCCCCCCAGCGTTGCGCCTTTGTCGCCGGCGATCTGGCTCCGCCTCGGCTCCCCATTCCGAGTCCAACTCGTGACCGCGACGGTTGCGTCAGGGGCGTGCTCGTTGCTGCCGACGGTACCGCTGCAGCCCGCGCTCCTCGCCGGGCGTCCAGCTTCTGTGTCTCTTCTTTTTCGTCAGCAAGAACCAGACCGCCACTCCCTCGGGTCGCGCGAGCCCGGCTGCAACGCAAGGCCGTCACCACCACAACCAGTCGTCCAAATTCGGTGGAAGACGACAGACGACTGTTACCTTCACCAGTGTTGGAGAGACGGCGTCGAATGGAAGATGTTTACCGTGTGAAAGTGTTAATCTGGTGTTGTTCATAGCGTATTGTTTGCGCGCTTTTTTTGTTTTCTCTCGAGATTCTATTCGCTAGTGTTTTCTCTGTATCTTCGAGATCACTCAGTGTCGAGTACCTCCCGTTACTGTCATTGACAGTCAAACCACAAGAAAGTTAACACTAATCCGTCATTTTGCACTAACCGCGTTAGCAGAACACAAACATTTCTGAAAGTGAGAATGTCGACGAAAAGAACGTGTGACGTTTAGCGTGAATAGCACATTCAGTTTTCATTTGTGCGATTTTATGAGTGAGTAGCTAGTGCATGATAGTGTTATCTGTTGTGTGTTCAGTGTTAGCGGGTTGCAATGCGATGCTGACCGCAGGATCTGCAACGTAAAATTGTTTTTGATCTGTCATAGTTGGCTGCGCGTATCGCGTTCGCTGCGACAGTCTTTTGTCGACTCAGTCAGCGTGTGTGTGCGTGTGACGCAGGATGTTATTCCCGTGTTGTGCTTGACAGATACGATAAAACTGCGTTCATCGGATTGCAGCGGAACTTCGACTGGAAAAAGGTACGTGAATTTACTACTACTTCTTGCAAAATTGCCCCTTTTCAGGAAATAAAACCAAATACGGGCAGTTCTGTGTATGAACTGCAGTACACTGACCACTCAAGGAACATGCATACCCAATACAAACGAAAATAAGTAAGGGACGGCAATAAACACAAATTTTTGATTAGTCACTTTCAGGCGTATCATTGTGCGCTCGATGCTGTGCTTTGTAGTAGACATGCACTGTTTTCTTTCGCGTGCGTTAAAGTTGATATATCTTCGCGCGAAGCGGTTGGCTAGATATTCTTCCAATCACGCAACTGATAAACAAACACCTTACGTTCATTATTTCGCGGAAACTTTCTCTCTCGTTCATTTAAAGAGATGTAATAATATGTATTTTAGTGGATACTTGCGTGTAACTTTAAATGTTTTGTTAATATACTAGTCATACGAAGAACTTCAAGCGTATTCGCATTAGTAGGCCCTACGGTATTTCCACACGTAAATATTATAAATTGCCGAATGATAAGGCGGATCTTCGTTTGAATGACAGGGAAGAATAATGTTCCGAATAACACACTTTATTTCCTTACTCCACTGTTCATAGTCATTTCTACAAAAACAGTGTGTTCACCAAGAAAACCTAGCGTTCAACCTGTCATTTGAAAGTATATGCATACTTTCTCAGTTTATTGCAGGGAATGGAACGAATTTGTTGTCTGCATTTGACTGTAAGACGAAAACGATGGTTTATATTTCAACGAAGTGTATTTTTGCCGTGACATTAAAGACACGTACACCTAGGCCTAAATGAAATAATTGTAAGCACGAATGAATAGTTCGTGTTCCATTTCCGGAGCAGCAGATTCAAAGCTATATTATCACGAACAAACGTGCTGGATTATGCAAATGTAAAATTTTCAGTGTGCAGTGTATCCTGAAGCATTAGTTTACGTTCGACTTCATGTTGTTTGTACATTGTTGTACAGATTTCTCATACGTTATAGCGTGTCAGCTGAAATTTGTTGACAGACGTGCTCATTATAGCTACTTCGCGTCTGTGTGTCTGTTACGCGTTTCTCGTTTATAACGAGGAGCTTCTTTATCTTGAGCGGGAACACAGTGTAATTTTGAGAATTGATCGCCGCCATCTTGTGCTTTCGTGGTTCCGGAAAGGGTTATGATTTCGATGACTGTTATCGTTATCGTCACAGCCGTATTTTGTGGAGGCTGCCGTCCAGTCGATCTCTTATTCATTAGGCGCCGCACTCTTAATAAAAAATACCACGAATCACAATGCTATGCATGGATATTGATTGCGTCGCGCTAAAGATAACGCTCGGGATGCACAAGTCACTCTGATACTATGCTTGCCATAATTTCGATGCTGTGAATTAATGATGAATAGGCCTACTTTACACAGCAAATTATAATTATCTCCAGGGCAACATTTCTGACTTTTTCAGTAAGAGCTGTTGACTTACATGTTTTCCCATTTGCTGTTTATTTTCCATGTGTACCTACAGTTTTAACTGGACTGTTTCAAATCTTAATCTATAAGAAGACCATGTTCTTGCAAAACATACTCCAGAGCTCCTCATAAATAGTCATCTACCCTGCTGTTCTATTTATTATTTATTGTGCGACCGAGTTTGGTAAAAATCCATTATCCAATACAGATTTTTGTCAGCAACAAGGATTACTTATGTATATGTATCGGTTAAACACAATCTCAGAAATATAATATTTGTAAATAATGTTTAGTCACAAACAGGTAGATGCATGGAGTGTCAGACAACTATCCAAGGAATATACGTGTTTAGTTCAATCGGTATGGTATGTCACTTCTTTCCCTTCCTTGGATAGTTAGTTGACACTTCATTCATCTACCCCTACATGATTAAACATTATTTAGAAATATTATATTTTTGAAGTTTAGTTTCTTATCTATGTATGTAACTCATGCAGATAAAAATCTGTGGTGAATAATGGGCTTTGACCGAAACCGGTCGCAGAAAAAGAACAAATCGAGTAGCAGCTTAAGGTGTTGTGTGCATGATTTCATTTCTACCATTTTTAAAAGCCATTGAACACAACTTAAAATAGTTAAATGATTAACCACTTGTCCATAATTTCCAACTCTTATCTTACTGCTTTCGATCTATGAAAATTGTGAATTCACTAAATGAATGTAAATGCTGATGAAATATTTGTTTTGATATAACGATTCCAGTTTCGCTCAGTTGAATCCATAGAGATTTATTTCATTCGGATTTAAAGCACAGCCATTTTATGTCTCTAATTATAGTGGCAGAAGCATCGGTGTTTATGGCGATAAAGTTGCTCATATTTTATAGGTATCAAGGAGAGAAGAGAGGATAATATTGTGGGAACAAATATTTTTCTAGAAACTATTTAAAGAAAATTTAGAAGTAGTACTCAACAAAGTAAAACAAGAAGTTTCTTTCGAATTAAGGATTCGTTACTCTGTCTTCCAGTTACAAGCAAAAGAGAAGAATCTTAAATCTCAATATGTTGACAATGAAGTAAATACGAATGCTTAGTATGAACACGGTAACATAACTTGTCAGCTACAGGTCGCAATAGTAGCGCTTAAGAAGGAAAATATATAAGTTATATAAGAGACAAAATGTACTCATGTGTGCTGTGAACAGTTATCTGAGGAATCAACCACATGTACAGTATAAAATCATCTTAACCAAAGGACCAAAACTACAAGACAGTGCCTCATATACACCATGTTCATGTGTCATGCGTATCTTTCGGATAAAGAAGTCATATACACTCAGACGTAAATCATGTATTTCCCAGTTAGGAGAAAGTGAATTGATAATGTGGCAGGTATTTCAGTATCATAATGTAGTATCTTCTATTGAAACGTATTCTATTAAAGACAGTTCAGAGAGAGTGTGCGTTTAAACTACGGTGGCCGTATCGAAGTGGCATTTACCGAAAAATAGTATTTGTAGATTGTTTGGATTTTAGACGTTTACCACGCCATCAACTATTGAAGTAGAACTGTAGATGTCAGAAGGTTTCTTTCGTTTCTTATAACGTGTGAATGGAATAGATAACTTGAAAATGGTTTATTCACATTTGATTAAACCCAATAAATTAGAAATATTTTATTCTCATATGTTTTCACGAACTGAATTCAAAAATTATCTTAAAAATTATCGATTAGCTCTTGCATTGGCGATGCAATTTCGTCATTTTTCTTCATCCACATCTTTAACTATGTTAATTTTGTTTTGTAAGGTGGCACCCTTGTTAATGACAATAACACTTTTCTGCAGCCGTCTCTACGTTTTAAACATAATTCCAGCAGCTGTGACTGCGAGTTTCATATCGTTTGTATTGCAACTAGTGCATACTTTCTGTTTTCCATTTGCTTTTGAAGTCTATAATTTTTAAAATCAAAATGACACGAAAATGTTTAGATTCAGTGAATAATTTTTGTTGCATTTGTGTTGAATAACATTTTCGTCACGGAAATTCAATTGACACCTCTTGTGGAGACTGCCTATTGGCATTATTTTGCCGGCCGGTGTGACCGAGCGATTCTAGGCGTTGCAGTCTGGAACCACGCGACCGCTACGGTCGCAGGTTCGAATCCTGCCTCGGGCATGGATGCGTATGATGTCCTTAGGTTGGTTAGGTTTAAGTAGTTCTAAGTTCTAGGGGACTGATGACCTCAGATGTTAAGTCCCATAGTGCTCAGAGCCATTTGAACCATTGGCATTATTTTGGTATGAAGGTGGAGGACTAGGATAAGTCAGGGTTCCACATGTGTTGTTTGGTTATGCCATGAGAATGGCTGGAAAACGAAAAAAACCTATGGATTCTTCTGTGCCTATGGTTTTACGGGTGCCTGCAGACCATATAGATAACAGGTATTTCTACTTGATGCTATCGGTAAAGGCAGACTGACCAATGAAGAAAAAGAGGAGCAGTTCAGCACCGTAATCTTTCATCTGCTATTCGTCCTGTTCCACATTCGGAGTGTTTGCCAGTTCCTACTCCATCCCAAAGTTACGAGTGTGAAGCAGAAAATGAAGACATTGTGGAACAAGAAGAACCAAACAAGCCTTCCACATCCTCTGAGTGATTTTGACAGAAAAGACGATAAGTTGCACGGACTGAGTCAAGTGGAATTGTGTGACCTCATTTGAGACCTTGTGTGTGGAAGGGTCAAAACTACAACAATGGAATCTTCTCTCCAACATGTCAGGGTCTCATAGAACATCGTCATAGGGATGTGATTCCATCTTTCAAGAAGGAAAACAATCTCGTTGTTTGTAACTTACTGGCAGATTAAAACTGTATGCCAGACCGACACTGGAACTCAAGACCTTTGCCTTCCGCGGGAATTTATCGGTCCGGCATACAGTTTTAATCTACCAGGAAGTTTCATTTCAGCGCATATTTGGCTACAGACCAGAAAATTTCATTCTGGAGACATCCCCCAGGCTGTGGCTCAAGGTGCCACTAGTCTTGCAAGGTTCGCAGGAGAGCTTCTGTGTAGTGTGGAAAGTGGGAGATGGGGTAAAGTTGTGAAGAGGGATCGTGAGTCATGCTTGGGTAACTTAGTTGGTAGAGCACTTGAGCGCGAAAGGGAAAGGTCCCGAGATCGATTGTCGGTCCGGCACACAGTTTTAATCTGCCAGAAAGCATCTAGCATCTTATAAGTGTATACTTCGCTGCAGATTGAATCATGTTGTTTACTGCGACGTTAATTGCTAATGAAATTTGAATTTGAACCTTGATTCAACTGACTGGAGGCTATTCACAAACCTTTGCGAGCCTAGATTGAAAGGTGTTTTAGGCCTACTTCAAAACAGCGGCTGTTCTCCTCCTATTTCCTTCGACCGTACAGTTCACATGAAGATTACTTGTTGGAGAGGGTCGGTGGTTGGGGCTGAAGGGATGAAAAAGACATGTTAGTACGGCAGTCCTCTTCGACTCCCATCAGATATACTGAACACAAGTGGAAAATCTCTGGCGATGTAACGTCATCGCTGTACTATTAAAAATGTAAATGGGCTACACTAAAAACATGTCCAAAAGGACAGACAACATTCTGATCCAGTAGCCACTATTAATTCAGACACAACGGAATTACAGAAACCGGCTGCGGGTGGCCAATGATTTAAATCAATGGAGAAAGTTGGAATCTGTTCTGGATCAGGATTTGGAACCGGTTCGAATCCTGGTCCGGCACGAATTTTCTACTTCCCCATTGCTAAATTAATTCCCGCTCGCAGCCAATGTCTGTAATTCCTTTGTGTCTTAATGGAAGATTTTGTCAAAAGTGTAACCCGATGAGGTCAGGCTTTTAAGTTCTGTAAGACAAGTGATACAACAGTTAAGAAATGTAGTTTTCTGTGCCACAAATTTTCAACTCGTAAAGGAGCCCACATTTGACCGTATTTTAGATGTAAAAGTATAGCAAGCTTGGAAGGCGTTAAGAGGAATCATTCTTAAATTTTTAGACAACCAAAGAGATGACAACTGGTGTTAACTGGTGACAGTACTTCTGCAAAAATACCATCACCTTCGATGCAACTTGCTCTTTAAAATCCGTTATCTCCATTCACAAATTTACTTTTTCCCTTATAGTTGTAGAGTTGTCGGTTACGAAAACGAAGAAATTATCCATCATGACGTTTCTGTAATGGAACAAAGATATCAGGGACGCTGGACTGAGCCAAAGCTTGCTGATTACTGCTGCAGTGTGTGTGTGTGTGTGTGTGTGTGTGTGTGTGTGTGTAGGGATGCTCTGGAACTCGGCAACAAAAGGCAAACCAACAGGCAACAATTTCATAAAGCCATCACGTGATTCACTTCAGACCTAACAAACTGCCAGATATTCCTTCACCAATTTAAAACTCTTATATGTAATTATCATTTTTAAAAGTGCCAAATAGACTTTATTGCTGTATTTTTGACTGCAGTTTAATCATAGACACTCTGCAACATACGTCATAATAAAAAGTTAAATACTAACATCTGCTCACAAATATCATAGAACTTAGTTTATAATAAAGAATTTTGTCTTCAGTGACAGTGACATACTAGAGAAAGAAGTATTATTCTTAATTCTGCACACATCTTAAACATGGAACCATGTGCATCTGCATTCCTTAAGGAAACTTTCCAAGAAGCTTAATTTGCTGTCGATGGCTTGTTACTGAAAACAATTTCCATGAAAATAACAGGTAATTTTATGGAACGTATCGTATACAACATACATTAAATGCTTTACAGAAGAGCCTTAAAAAAATAAACTGTAGGTATCACAGATCAATCACGAATGTCTTGCTCATTGTGGGAAACTAAAATAATTATGCTCATCATGTACAGGTAGGGCATAAACCAACAGGTTTCTGTTTCAGAAGTAAAACTTCTCCCTCGTTTAGGAAATGACTCACTTCGGACAAATATGCCCTGCCTACATTTACGTTAATTAAGCATTGCAATAATGACATCTTTCCTGCTGCTCTGTGCAATTAAAATTGTTTTCATCAGTTTTACATAAAGACATACTGCTTACTCAGCGCCTCTTATACGATACATATATTTGGCCCTCTGAAGATGCGCCTTGCTATCTACAGCTAGGCGTCTATGGTCTAAATATAGAAGTAATTTTTTGGGAAAGTCATTGTTAGTGTTTCGTCACATGTACGATACCTTTTTGCATTAAGAAACACTGGAATAAGTAATGTAATGAGAGTGTCATCATTTTACACATTTAACCCTAAAATTAGGAGGTTAATGCCAGACAATTGCGATATAGAAGCATGTTAAAACGATTTTATCGCACATCTAATATACAAATATAGCAAAATATGTTTTTCTGACAACTTGCAATGTGTCAACGATAAGCGAAACACACATGGCAGACAATTAGCCTTTTATCTAATCACGGAGACGGACTTTATATACTTAGAAGATAATTCCAGTTAAAGTGTTTTGAATGAAGTTTAAACTGTTGGAAATATGGTGGGGGGAAAGCTAGACCGCAAATGCTTTTCAAATTTTTCGGCATTACGTTGAAGGCAGTTATCTGAATTGAGTATATCATTTTCCTATACTAAAAATATGTGGGATGAAGACTTTGCAGTGACACGAAATTTTCACTGTAAGAATTATATGTGGCTCAGATCTAAGTGCTTATTGCTGCATTAAAGATACCTGCGTATGTGGAACAACATAATTAAAAGTTAACATACAATAAAACGTGAAAACAAAGACAGGACTGAATTTGTTTGTGTAAGCTAGCCACTGAATAAAAGCACAATGAGAGAATTTTTATTATTCCCAGAAATAGTTAACATATAGAAGAGCCTAAACGGCCGAATTTGCTGTAGGGTAGTGACTGGCTGTTCAAGAAGCAATATACTGCAAACTTACGTCACTGCCGATAAACCTTCCCAGCAAACGACTCGCACTTTTATCTTACCGGTTACTTAATATGTGTTTCAAATTTTATCTGTCGGCATAATGTTTTGCTCCGCTCTTCGGTCTAGTAAGTGCTTATGTATACAAGCTTTCTACAACATAAACAGTGAGAGAAAAACGGTGGGATTCATATGGGTAAAATGTAGTTGGGCAGCTATAAATAACTGACAAGCCGAGTGCTGGGCAATCTAGTTACGTGTCATCTAACCATGTTTAGCCGTCCCACGATTTGAACACAATAGTCACTCTTAATTAACACGTTTTCAGTCCATTCCTGTTTTCTGGTATGCGTTCCGTTGCTTAGGAAATAGTAATGTCAGAATCATCTGCAACAGCTATTCCTTCATTTTACTAGTCATTCAGGTATGAAAAAAAGTCAACTGATGTCCAATAACTCGCGCTACTAGTTTCGTTCCTAATTTCTGGAAATGTGAATTACATCTCCATCTGGGGAAAACTGTTTTCGCTTTATCACATATTTCCGTAATATATTATCCGTTTACTTCCTGGATTTGGACCAACAAAAAATTATTACTGACACTAATGTCGAGAAACTTACAAATTGATTTCTGTGTGGGGTCTTGGTAGAGGTGGCTTATACACTCCTGGAAATGGAAAAAAGAACACATTGACACCGGTGTGTCAGACCCACCATACTTGCTCCGGACACTGCGAGAGGGCTGTACAAGCAATGATCACACGCACGGCACAGCGGACACACCAGGAACCGCGGTGTTGGCCGTCGAATGGCGCTAGCTGCGCAGCATTTGTCCACCGCCGCCGTCAGTGTCAGCCAGTTTGCCGTGGCATACGGAGCTCCATCGCAGTCTTTAACACTGGTAGCATGCCGCGACAGCGTGGACGTGAACCGTATGTGCAGTTGACGGACTTTGAGCGAGGGCGTATAGTGGGCATGCGGGAGGCCGGGTGGACGTACCGCCGAATTGCTCAACACGTGGGGCGTGAGGTCTCCACAGTACATCGATGTTGTCGCCAGTGGTCGGCGGAAGGTGCACGTGCCCGTCGACCTGGGACCGGACCGCAGCGACGCACGGATGCACGCCAAGACCGTAGGATCCTACGCAGTGCCGTAGGGGACCGCACCGCCACTTCCCAGCAAATTAGGGACACTGTTGCTCCTGGGGTATCGGCGAGGACCATTCGCAACCGTCTCCATGAAGCTGGGCTACGGTCCCGCACACCGTTAGGCCGTCTTCCGCTCACGCCCCAACATCGTGCAGCCCGCCTCCAGTGGTGTCGCGACAGGCGTGAATGGAGGGACGAATGGAGACGTGTCGTCTTCAGCGATGAGAGTCGCTTCTGCCTTGGTGCCAATGATGGTCGTATGCGTGTTTGGCGCCGTGCAGGTGAGCGCCACAATCAGGACTGCATACGACTGAGGCACACAGGGCCAACACCCGGCATCATGGTGTGGGGAGCGATCTCTTACACTGGCCGTACACCACTGGTGATCGTCGAGGGGACACTGAATAGTGCACGGTACATCCAAACCGTCATCGAACCCATCGTTCTACCATTCCTAGACCGGCAAGGGAACTTGCTGTTCCAACAGGACAATGCACGTCCGCATGTATCCCGTGCCACCCAACGTGCTCTAGAAGGTGTAAGTCAACTACCCTGGCCAGCAAGATCTCCGGATCTGTCCCCCATTGAGCATGTTTGGGACTGGATGAAGCGTCGTCTCACGCGGTCTGCACGTCCAGCACGAACGCTGGTCCAACTGAGGCGCCAGGTGGAAATGGCATGGCAAGCCGTTCCACAGGACTACATCCAGCATCTCTACGATCGTCTCCATGGGAGAATAGCAGCCTGCATTGCTGCGAAAGGTGGATATACACTGTACTAGTGCCGACATTGTGCATGCTCTGTTGCCTGTGTCTATGTGCCTGTGGTTCTGTCAGTGTGATCATGTGATGTATCTGACCCCAGGAATGTGTCAATAAAGTTTCCCCTTCCTGGGACAATGAATTCACGGTGTTCTTATTTCAATTTCCAGGAGTGTAGATGGCGTTACTTCTGCATGTGCTTTTTGTCTCACAGAAGCTCATCTAGATGACATTGCATGCCACCTAAAAAAATTCCCCTAAAATATCTTTTTGACGTCTTCCACAGCAAACGTAAATTTCTTGCACCACTGTACAAAGAGCTGCAAGTTATATAGGCCGAGGCTCTATAAAGTAACAGAAGTGCACCAGCCTGGTGATCTCTCGCACAGGGTTAGGTTTTGCGAATGGATTTTGAAACAAATGCATAACGTTGAAATGGATGCTTAAGTCATTCTGTTTTGAGACAGGGCTTAGTTCCATTTACATGGGTATGTAAACTCCCAAACCTGCCGGCTTTGGAGCTCTGATAAACCTATTCTGCGTCACAGTTAAGAGTTAAAGGTATGTGCAAACCATTTTGCAACCGTTTTTAATGAACTGAGTGAAACAGAACAAAGCTTTGCGTTTTTGTCAACAGCATTTGCAAAGGCTCATACGGTCATTGTTTCTTTGCATACAAATCACGCTGTCTTCTATGACAGAGTCCTTATCAAAAATATCTGCCCCGCTCGAAATCCCTATTTAATCGCCGCGAGTCAATTTATTCAAAGAGAATTACATCGCGTGATGAAGAATTTCTTGAGTAGATGTCATAAATGCGTGGAAAACAATGGCAGGCAGTTCCGGCATCTCCTTTCATGACGTGGGTGAGTACAAAATCTATTTGCACATATTTTAAATTCAGTACTGCGGTAGTAGACGGACGACATGTCATCTAGTTCGGAAGACAACGGAGTGCTCACTGCCCACCATCTACTGCTCCATGCGTGAGGTCATCAGATAAATGGAACACACTGTACTTTTATTGTGAACACCATACACTCTATCCTTTGTACAACAGCCAAGACAAATACAACGATATTTGGTAAATGACGTAGGTGACAGGACCACACTGTGTCAACGTCTGTAACAACCCCATGCTGGTGATAAGATTTCCAAGTCTTGCCGTTCATACAGACCAGACAATAAGGATCATTCCTATTCTTTCCAAATCGGTTTGCAGTAATAGTGTACTAACAGATTTTGGATACTGAAATGAAAGTATTTCCCTTAATAATACGATTAGTGGTTTGCATTTTCTTTACTATTAAACTGAAGAGCATCCTCCTCCATTTTTCAAAGCAGTCAAATGGTTCAAATGGCTCTGAGCACTATGGGACTTAACTAAGGTCATCAGTCTCCTAGAACTTAGAACTACTTAAACCTAACTAACCTAAGGACATCACAAACAACCATGCCCGAGGCAGGATTCGAACCTGCGACCGTAGCGGTCGCGCGGTTCCAGACTGTAGCGCCTAGAACTGCTCGGCCACCCCGGCCGGCCAAAGCGTGAGGTCACATATACTAACAGAAGTTCAGAAATCCATCACAACTGGTCGAATAAACAGAAATACCTACTCATTTCATTTATCAGCTCCGAAGACGATTGTACACGTAAGACCACCTAAATTAATTACATTGAACGTACGTGACAGACTTCTTCAGGCAACCAGGAGGGTATTTCAAAATGTATAGAGTATTGACGAATATTACTGTTGGGAGAAAGTCGGTGGAGAGAAATAATAAAGAATAACCTGAAGTAATTAACATAGAACGTAAAGATTTTTTACTTAGTGACCAATTTACTCAGGCCCAATCCTTAACAGTTCACTATATATTTCCTTAGTTTGTTTCAACGCTGTTTTTGTTAATTTACTTTACTTAGCACCAAAAGTAAACTGGCCTAGAATTATCACAACTGTTATACGCTATTCTGTTGGTTCACACATTTTAAAAGGCAAATTATTTTTCACCCATTTTTGACAAGATTACAAAGGAAGTCTTCTGTTGACAGCCTCCTTTATTTAGTCTACGTGATGTGCATATCCTAGATATTTAAAATTGCAATGTGCGAAGTATTTATACAGGAAAAACAAGCAATCTTGAAACTTATTCATACCTTCAAGTACCTTGCTTTTAAGATCTCTCAATACCCGAGTTTTATTGTAGTTGAGTATTTTAATGTTTTGTAACTTTTTCTGCTCACAACAAACTGTAATGAAGATATCAATCTTTTCTGAGGTGGAATACTTTCGTCCATACTCATATCTTGTTTTTCATTGGTAATTATTGTACATAGGGTCTTTCCATGGTCTGTACAGCCTTCTCTTCTTTTTTGGTTTACAGTTTTTAATTTTCATGCTAATTTCGTGAAATTTCTTGAATACTTGTTCTTCATAGCATTTCTTACGAATTCATCTGGTCCATAAAGGCTTTTGCTGCTGTAATTTTTCATTTTTTTTATTTTAAGGTTTTATTATGATAGTGTTGCAATTTTGTTTGTAAGTTATAATTCACTTCTATTTGGTAAAACACCGATATCGTAAAATTTTAAGCAGGTTTGTAAATTACTTTTGTCTCATAAGTGCGTATTTATTGTTCTGTGATTATTCCCAAACTGTGAAACTCAGACATCTATATGTCATTAGTTAGTGAGACATAGACTAAATAACTATAATGGTTAATTTTTTTATCATTTGGAATTCTTTCCTACATAAGCCAGTGTTTGTTCTCTTCATGAACATCTTTACATCGTATTGTTTCCATATTTTGACTAGAAGAAAGTTTCTTATGTCAGTTCTTTTCATTTTTAAAAAGCAGTATTACAAATTAACAAACAAAATAGTTTAGTCAAATGTATGTGCTTCTGTGTATCACCATATTAAAATGAGTATGAATTTGTGATTATTTTATAGAGTGGATCAAGTACTACTTACTTGCCTCAGCCCACTGTTTGTTGTGATATATTGTTTCAATTTATTGTCTGTGTTTGGAGGAAAGATGTAACTTTGTGCAAACTTCTTAAAGCTTTTGTTAGGTGTGGCTGATATCTCCTTCATAATAGCCAAGTAACATTAGGAAATGTATTTTCCTGTATAAATAAATACCACGTGAGTTTCCATATTAAGCTATTTTTTATTTCTATACTTTATCCCATTCTCCTAAATCCATTGTTCCTCCACAAACGGCTCTCCGATACCATTTTTAGTTTATTACTCAGAACTCTAGCATAATCTACACTGGGTCCTCTATATATATTTACAACGATTTTTAAATACAGAAAGAATCATGGTTTTACAGCATATATTAAATAAATACACCACCCTAACGTTCAGAAACAAACCAATCATACTTCAACAATTTTCCTCTTAATGAGAGCCGAACCCCACTTCTTGTGCCAAAATTTGCACCGTACCTTTCCGTTTCTGCTGTGTGAGTTCCATGCTACTATAGTGTAAAAAAGGAAAGATAAGTAGCTGAACATTTAAATGCAACTCCTGATCCATTTAATAACAGTCATGACAGTCAAGAACATAAATTTTAAATTTGTTTAAAAAGTTACACGAGAATATTTTATGGAGATAGGCATGATGTAACACTGACTTGCTTTGGAATCCTTGTTGCAGCTATGAATTGAACAAAAGCATATTAATTGTGTGTGGAAATTAATGAGGTGGTCATCAGTGTTGTACTGAACGCTAGTATTTTACCGTGAGCTCTAGGCATCACGTAATCAGTGTTGTATTGAACGCTAATATTTTATCTTGAGCACAAGGCGTAACGTAATCCTTTCGACACACCACTAGCATCAGACGAAAACGTCGCAAAACATATTCTGTTAATGCAATGCAGAAGATCAGACACAGCGAAATCCACTTGTTGATGATGATGCTGGCATGACAGTCAGAATGGCTCGTGGATTGCATGCTAGTAAGTTAGTCAGTCAGTCAATGTCCCAAAGACCATTTGAGTGATTCTTCTATCGAAATAATATGTTCAGTCCGTTTACAAGATATGTACACATGATTATCGTTCACTTTTATGAACAGTTTTTAGTCCTATTCATGCAACTACACTTAAAAACAAGGGCTTTTTTACACGCTACAAGTCTTTAAATAGGAGTTCATCCATAGAGTAGAAGCTGGCCAGGAATTGGAATAACATAGAACTATTTTATTTGTCCACTGAGGACGGAATTATGCGAGAACACTGACTTTTCCTCGCCAAGCAGTTTTTGCACCGCTCAGAATGTTTTATGTTCGCCCTTTTTTGTTAAAAGCATACACTTAAACGCACAAATTGAGTGCTTCATCAGCGGCATCCCGTGGAGATCTGTCACGTGCGAACTAAAAATGTTCACGTAGATTTATTGTGTGTGCAGACCGTAGGTTCTTGTAGTGTTCAGTAAAGCAATGAGCAGGAGTAATAGAGCCACCGTCTCACAGTGGTGCACAGGTATTTTCTTATTCCAAGAAACACTTGTCCCGAGAATTGATTCATGTAGTTGTGTAAAACTACTCTATAGCGCTAGTGGCCAAAATGCCAGTGCCTTGAGAGGAGTTAGAGAAGAGTAACGGATTTTTATTTCCTGTTTTCTCCATTACAGATCACAGTGGTATGCTATTGTCGATGATTGTAGAGGGCGATAAAGATTAATAATCCTGACACCAAGTAAACATTTCCAGCCATGTGAGACGAGGCGCATTCTCATCCTGGAAAATTCAACCACTGTTGGGAGCAATGCCTCCATTGAGTGCACATGGTCAACTGGTATGATTTCACACACCCACAATTGGTTTTCCATTGAAATATGACCTACGACCCACTTCATTTCCATCCTGGTGTAAGTCTTCCTATATGGGCAGCTTTTAGGCGACATCTGTCTTCAGCAAGTGAGATGTCTTACAGTACAGTGCCATTAACAGATGAGCCACGTGGGATTAGCCGAGCGGTCTTTGGCGCTGCAGTCATGGACTGTGTGGCTGGTCCCGGCGGAGGTTCGAGTCCTCCCTCGGGCATGGGTGTGTGTGTTTGTCCTTAGGATAATTTAGGTTAAGTAGTGTGTAAGCTTAGGGACTGATGACCTTAGCATTTAAGTCCCATAAGATTTCACACACATTTGAACATTTTTGAACCATTAACAGATGAATGGATATAGTAAATGTATTGTCGTGTTAGTGTTGTTCTTGACGAGAAGAAGAAGGTAGGACCAGCCCTAGCAGAGATACATCTATATTGCGCAAGCCACTTTATGGTGTATAGTGGACATACTACTTGCATCACTAAACTTTCCTGTTCCTTTCGCGAATGAATGTGAGGAAGCCTCTGCATGAGCTGTAATCTGTAATTTTCTTATCGTGATCATTTCGCGAGATGTATTTGGGATGAACCACTATGTTGTCTGACCTTGATCGGAACGCGTGCTCGTGGAATTTTAATAATGAACTTTTCCATTGTACACAACGCCTCACTTGTAGCGTCTGACACTGGAATTAAATATTTCTGCAAAACTTTCACGCTTAGTAAACTGTTATGATACGAGGCGCTATTCTTTGGACTTCCTCTCTCGTCCGTTAATTCTAAGCCACTTCTTTCGTGAATGAATTCGATTTCCTTGGCATACTTCCACCGGATCTCAGTCTGACAGGTGCTTTCCTACAACTTCGGTTGCAAATATTGCATATCAGCTGAATCTATTTATTTATTCCGGAAAACACTGTACAATACATTGCCGACGGTACGTTCTTTTATTATTAGCCATATTTGTCCTATTCCATTTCCGAGTAGAGCGACGAAGAAAGGCTGGATGTCTTGGTACTTGCCCTAATCTATCTTAAGCAGTAAAAGGAATCCATTAAATTTCAGTTACACGATAAGTCATACAAATGTAATGGCTAGCAATTCAACTAAATTGATAGAAGAGCGAAAGTTGCCAGGCAAGCTACTCAAAATGGTTGGCTGCAACACGAAATTACATCATTTTATTCGAAGAAACAAACCCAAAATCAAAAATTGTATGAAATCCGTCAGCAGACAGCAAAAAAATTAAACAACCCTGCTATTTTCGCTTCCGTCACGGAAAAAGTCGAATGCTGCACATGAAGAGCATTACAAAAAATGCCGCCAAAGCATAAAAGGAAAATTTCAAAGCTTGGATTGCACCACACAAAACCTAAAAACAGCATACATAACACTAAGTGACAATGGACAACAGCTCGTAGAAAATGTTTTAAAACACAATATTGAGTCAAATGAACAAGTAGATCTCATTATAGAATCTGAATGTATTCTCAGCACAGAAGGGAAACGGTCACAGTCATGTAAATACGGGGAAACTGAGCAATTAACAAAAGAAGAAATTAAAACATAGCAACAGATTAAAAAAGATAACAATAAACCCAAAACTAGTTGTGATGATCAAAACAATTAAAAATCTAAAGTAAATCTGCAAACATTAGAAGCTGTTACAATAAATCTGACAAAGACAATGTAGGAAAACACAAAATAATTAATCTGCAAAAACAACATGAAAATTCAAAATCAGATCCAGTAAACAGGTTAAAATCTCACTAAAAATTTTAACTCAAACATTTGTCAAACAGGAGAAACAGAGACTGGTACAAATAAAATCCATAGGCACCCAACATGTGTTGTCAGGTTCCCGTCTACCCGATAGTAAATTTCAGAGCAGCTCCTTCAGACCTACTAGTACAGCAAATGCAATCACAAGTCACCTAATACTCTATACTTGAAAATGACAGATCAATAAGAAATAGCATTCACGTAATAGAACTCTTAAAGGGTATATAAATCCCATGCACAATAACACTGCTCTCCTTCGATGTTCAGTTGCATGCCTATTAATGAAAGAAGTAAACTAATTGAAGAAAAACTGAAAACACACAACCAGAGACCTCCTGAACATATATCTGAAGCAATAAAATTGTTACTGTTGCAAACAAAACTATTTTAAACCAATCGGAAATACTAGATATAAGAACATCATTTGCCTTTGGGTTCACATGTTTCAGAAACATTAGCCAACCTCTTCGTTAATAAAATACAGAAACTCATATTTGAAGATATAATAACAAGAAAAGCAACGCCGTCTCTACTAGTACAGGTATATGGATTGCATAATATGCGTGATAGATGAACCTCAAAACGAAATACAATTACATAACGCCATAAACATTAGACACAAGAACATAAAATTTACAATAGAAGAAGAACAAGTAAACACTACTTTCTAGATACAACCATGAGAAAAGACGATCAGAACCATACTTTTGACACATACGAAAAAACCACAACAGACGCAATAATAAATGCAATTTCAAACCACCCTCAGAATCACAAACAAGCTGTTATCAGGTACATGCTAAACAGGCTCAGTAAGATTCCACCATAAAACAGATAGCTTTAAAAATAGATACAAAGAAATGACAGTAGATAAATAAGGCACAATCGAAAGGAAATAGTACTGAATGAACAAACACAACAAATTTCGCTATATATAAACTGAATTCGCATACTTCAATTCGTCTGTATATGCAGGCTAATCTCAGAAAGTGCTGTGGGTATTTTGACCCGGTTTGGACTAACAGATACACTGCTTCCCGAAAAAGTTTTTGTATATAATTTGTAGATACTTCGTACAAATTTTCCGAATTATAATGAGTCAAAGTTAAGTTGTGAAAACAATGACTTTGCCACCTAACGAACAGCCACCATAACTCTAGAGATCAGCAGTGACGCAAGAATGCAGCAAGTGGCATCTAATTCGTATCTCGTGTGTTGATCTACAGTGCTGAAAAATCTACAGTGAGATGACTGTCAGAACATATGCCGCAAGGTATAAAGAGAATGGCATGGAAAACCAGTACAAAACATTCAACACCTGCAGAGTACTTTTAACAAGAATACCATAGATCAAGCACTATAGGAAGAGATATGAATATTATAAGATTCAGTAAGGACAGACACTTCCTCCGTTTAAAAAACGAACTTATCTATACGCACAGGATTAACACACAATAAGTCACTCAGTGACCAAACAAACAGAGGAATCGAGACACGGTATAAAATAAATGAAAATATTCATCTAACGGAAAAAATACAACCCCTTTCCCATCCTTCACACTCTCACCCTAACTTCCGCACCTCCCACCCCCTTCCCCCACAATCGAGTTTCATTTTACATCTTGATGCTCACACTTTTCGTCCAACTCATTCTCCCTCCCACTGCTTTGTACTCACTGTTCAGCGTGATTTGCCTCTCGCCCACCCCCTCCCCATCAACCTACTCATCATTTAGATTTTTAAATCCATCTCTACTGCCTTATTTCTCTGACGCATTAAATAAATACGTACAAACATAATTTAATGCACGTACCACAGAAAAAAGAACCATTTTAAACCAAAGGAAAACTGGTAGAGCACTTGCCCGCGAAAGGCAAAGGTCCCGAGTTCGAGTCTCGGTCCAACACACAGTTTTAATCTGCCAAAAAGTTTCATATCAGCGCACACTTCGCTGCAGAGTGAAAATTTCATTCTCAAAGAAAAACTAGTTGCAAAGTTGGTAACGCTAAACACACGATACAAATTTTGCCAGAAGGATACAAATAAAAAGTGTTACATTATGTTGTGTTTAACATAAAAAAAGCTTATTTCTGCAAAGCAGTGTGGGATTAGAGCAGAATCAACAGCAACAAACGAAGAAATAACCCGAAAACATGCAAGCAGACGGCGTTCCCTGTTGTGAGCGAAAAAGAGGCATGAAATACCGTAAGTAAAAATCACCTTTTACAACGAACTGTTTTTCTGTCTAGAAAGGCTGTCAGATTGTATATATCTTTCATTACTGGTCGCTGGTAGTATTTTACTCCAATAAAAGGAAACGCGTTTGGCAGAAGCAGGCAGACGGAATTAAAATACCTTTAATAATTATTGTAAAGCAGCTACGGCCAATATAGCCATACAAATGAAGAGTTGAATACGTTGTGATTACAGTTGTGAACAACTTACATTTGAAAAGTGACGCGAACCAGAGGCAGCGTTTTATTGGCAGAACACTTAGAAATGCGACAGATCTATTAATGAGACTATACACTACGCTTGTCCGTCCTCTTCTGGAGTACTGCTGCGCGGCAAGAGATCCTTACTAGAGAGGACAGATGGAGGACATCGAAAAAGTTCAGAGGTCAAGGATGTGATAGCCAGTTGGGCTGCCAATAACTGAAACATCTTTGTGACGAAATTGTTCCACGAAATTTCAATCACAAACTTTTTCCTCCGAATGCAAAAATATTTTGTTAGATCCTACCTATACAGGGGGACATGATCATCGTAATAAAATATGAGAAATCAAAGTTCTCACGGAAGGATTTAAGTGTCGGTTTTCACAGTGCTCTGTTCAAGTGTGGAATGATGGAAAAATAGTCTAAAGGTGGTTAAATGAACCCTCTGCCAGGCACTTTAGTGTGAATTGCAGCGCAGCCGATGTAGATGTAGAAATTTTATCTAACTCAGAAGGTACCAACGCAAAACATACGGAGGAGGCAGCAGGATAGTATAGTTCTCAAACATTTGTTCTACTTTGCTACTAGTGTCTCGCAAGAACAACGTCGCCTTTCTTCCAAGGATTTCCGATGACGTCTCTTAGCACCACTAGTAAACTTTGGCATACGTTGTATCTAGCAGTGCGTCTCTAAAATCGTCGTACCCTGCATTCTAGAGACAGACCTAGATGAATGTCCAATCTAACACTTGAGGCAGACGCCTTCGACAGTGTCGCATGTGTCTACTGGATGAGACTGATGGTCAGGAATTTTCCGCCGTCACCTCTTCTGCTCACATCTAGAAAAAGATTTTATGATCGTTACCAGTCTGTGAGCTACGACTGAGCTGTGGAACACCGGTTTCTGCCTGTTCGAAAAGATCAGTTTCCACCGTCGTCGCCGTCGTCGTCGCCGTTGTTGTTGTTGTTGTTGTGCGAAGCAGAAGACAATACCGGTACATTTTAGTAACACTGATGAGCCCACCCATCGCTATATTGTCTAGGGGCGTTATCGGCTAGTGACGTGGTAACGAACAAGCGGAGCAGAGACGAATGGGGTGTCATTGCAGCTAAGATACGGACCACAACCGGTGATATCCACAGACATAAGGTACTCTGGCGAAGTGCGGATCGTTATGGTCCACTGCCAGCGAGAGAACATCTCGGAAACGATGAACCAGGCCAGCTGTTTGCATGCTCCTGTCGTGAGCATCTATAGAAGAAATGGGCGGTGAAACCACGAGTAGGTGACAAGATGATGTCCACCCTTATCACAGAACTTGGAGGTCGGATGCTTACCCACTCCCTAGAGCAGGACAGGTGGCGTGCCGTTGCAGACTCTACGGCAGAGTACACTGCTGGTGTAGGCGTAAATATTTCGGCGCACACCGCTCAGTGAGCATCGTTGAACATGTGAGCTCCGCAGCAGTATGCCTATGTTGACCAAAGACATCGTCAGTTACGATTGCCTGGTCGAATGACCCACGTTTCATGCTACACGAGGTCGACAGTCGTGTCCGAATACATCGAAACATGCGCCACACCATGGACTTAGGCCGGATATGGCAGTATTACGCTTTTGGGGACAATCATATTGATTTCCTTCGGACCTATGGTGTATTTGAAGGCACAATGTCAATTGTGGACTCAAGTTAATTTCTTGGCCATGATATACGCCTGGTATGAATCCGAAGGAACACATCGGGGACGCTATGGAGAACCAGATCCGCGTCCACAAACTACCGTAATTTACAGACTTATCGTGACCTGCGAGTAGACATCTGGTGCTACGTATCTCCAGAAACCTACCATGGACTTGTTTTTGGCTTATAAGTGTATCAGAAAGCGAGCCGTAGAAAGGAAGTGAGTCGTTCTTTCTAAGAAAGAGAAACTGCTTTACATCGAACAAAATTTTAAGGATTCGAAAGTCTTTCGTAAAAGTAAATGTAGCGTAGCTTTTACGGAAGTGAATGGCAGACGATAAACAATGTAAACAAGACGAAAATAGAAGCTTTTGAAATATGGTGCTCCAGAACAATACTGCAGGTTAGATGAGTAGCTCGACTTAATAATGAAGAGGTATTGCTCTAATCTAAGAGTCCATGTTTTTACAGCACAACTTTACTAAAATGAAGGATCGGTTGATAAAACAAGTCAGTTTGGTAATGGTGGGATGTTTTAGGGGGGAGGGGGGGGGGAATTATAGACACTATGACAAACAGGTTCAAGTGGATATAGGTTACGCTAGTTTTAACTCGGATTTGAAGCGGTCTAAACACCGAGAATCTCAGTGGTGCCTGGAGGCGAGCAGTTGAGACAAAGCGTCTTCAAAGGTATAACAGCAAAGAACGTAATTCTTAAAGGGATGGGTGATGCTGGCGGTGTTCTCCGTTACGTCCCTAATCGCGGCCCCGCGGTGGATGAGGTGCTTACTGCCTCATCGGTGATTCCTTTATTGCATGCGAACCCCGCCCTCCAGATGACGTCACTTGATCAATAGAAGTTAGATTACCAATCGACGTCACACGACCAATGACAAGCTAGGGAGGAGGCAGACATTGCTTCCGGCAGGCAGTCATCTCCTGACGAAGATCACATTCGAAAGCTCGAATTTTAACTCACATTTAATGCAGTGTGAACACCACGGAGATTTTACGCGGAACAACCTGTTTACAGATGACATAGCACCGTGGCCTTAGCAGAGTCAGAAGCTATAATAGCAGAGATGGAGTGAGACCTACCTCAAAATGCAAGCAAAGTTATCAAGGAAGTACACACCGGCCAATATTCCGGAGATCGATGACAGAGAAGGATACAGGAAAAGAACAGCATGAGCCAGTGGAGCAGACAAGAGGAGAGGATACTAAAGATCGTTGAAGACGAGCAGGAGAGAAGAAGAGAACGAATAAATAGGTTCCGGGAGGAGAAGAGGAAAATGCGATCCATGAAGGGGCTACACTTGGTTCTACAGAGACCGTAACGCAGGAAGAAGAAGAAAGTCAGTGTTGAGCAGTTAGAAATGACGATTGCAAGTTATGGATTTGAGATTGGCTATGCTAGAGAACCTTCAGAGCGGCAGCTTCAAAGACCGTAAACTAAATCCGACCCCAACCATAACTCTGTTTGAACAGTGCAGTCCTTCACTATACACGGCCCTATTGGAGCTGCGGTTTTGCTCTAACCTTATGACTCACGCAGGTAGTTATAAGGATATCTACAGTTTATCGTGTCTCCGAACTACGGCTAATATATAAATCGATGCTAGAGGTGAAAAGAGTAATAAGTGACAGAAATTTCTACCCGTGACAGAGAACAGAACCCTCAATAAGCTTTTGAATATCTGTTGTAACGCTTAGCTACTACCTATCCGCAGTTGAACTGACAAAGGAGCAGTGATGCACACGCTTGCCTTACGTTTCGAATCTGATGTTTGGGCTTCAAGTTTCTATTCTTCTTGAGTGTAGTCGGCCGGTGGGGCCGTGCGGTTCTAGGCGCTTCAGTCTGGAACCGCGCAACCACTACGGTCGCAGGTTAGAATCCTGCCTCGGGCATGGATGTGTGTGATGTCCTTAGGTTAGTTAGGTTTAAGTAGTTCTAAGTTCTAGGGGACTGATGACCACAGATGTTACGTCCCATAGTGCTCAGAGCCATTTGAACTATTTTTTTTTTCTTGAGCGTAACTGTAAGCCTCCCTTCAAAACCAAATACTTATTGAACAAAACAGGGTAAAGCACGTGTCCTGTACCGTTTTGTCCATAAAATGCCTTCTGCAACACAGTACTTTCTGCAGCCAAATCTTAATTTACCCAAGCCAAACTGACACACTGCCAGTGGTTTTCGCTGCTGTTTTGTACTGAGTGGTGAATTTTGGCACTCCTTGATTTGCGCCATTTCTCCCTACTTTCTTTTCAGCTATCTGTTCGAGGTAGACATATTTTTCAATGTTCTTACAAGGGAACGTCCCCATCGCACCCCGTCAGATTTAGTTATAAGTTGGCACAGTGGATAGGCCTTGAAAAGCTGAACACAGATCAATCGAGAAAATAGGAAGAAGTTGTGTGAAACTATGAAAAAATAAGCAAAATATACAAACTGAGTAGTCCATGCGTAAGATAGGCAACATCAAGGACAGTGTCAGCTCAGGAGCGCCGTGGTCCCGTGGTTAGCGTGAGCAGCTGCGGACTGAGAGGTCCTTGGTTTAAGTCTTCCCTAGAGTGAAACATTTACTTTCTTTATTTTCGCATAGTTATGATCTGTCCATTCGTTCATTGACCTCTCTGTTCACTGTAATAAGTTTAGTGTCTGTGTTTTGCGACCGCCACGCAAAACCGTGCGATTAGTAGACGAAAGGACGTGCATCTCCAATGGGAACAGAAAACATTTATCGCAAGGTCATAGGTCAACCGATTCCGCCACAGGAAAACACGTCTGATATATTCTATACGACACTGGTGACGGCATGTGCGTCACATGACAGGAATATGTTGTCGACTCACCTAACTTGTACACTTGGCGAATGGGTAAAAAGATTCTTCTACCTTGCCCGATTTACGTTTTCTTGTTGATGTGATAATCACTCCCAAAAAAGTGATGAAAACATAAGAGTTTGTCACATAAACTGAAAATAAAAAATTAAAGTTTTTACGCGAGGTAAGACTTGAACCGAGGACTTATCATTCCACCGCTGCTCACGGGACCACAGCGCTCCTAGGCTCACGCTCTCCTTGATGTTGCCTATCTTGCACGTGGACTACTCAGTTTGTATATTTTGCTTATTTTTTCATAGTTCCACACAACTTCTTCCTGTTTTCTCGATTGATCTGTGTTCAGTTTTTCAAGGCCTCTCCACTGTGCCAACTTATAACTAAATCTGAGGGGGGTGCGATGGGGAGGTTCCCTTGTTAGTGATATATCCCCATTTTAAGTAATTCAGATTATTATTTTAAAGTATTGATTTTGGGTACTCTTCTGGTGAGCTTTTGTCTGTGTCATCAGCTGTTCCCTTCTTGACTTGTTTTGTAGCGTTTTTTTTTTAGTCTTTCACACTGAGCGCAGTCAGATGAGGTCATCCCTCGATTAGCAGTATTACGCATTGTATTATAATGTTCGCACCGCTCATATTTGTTGGACTTCTGTTGCTTATTGCAGTGATTCAAACCGTGGACCATGAAGATCTTGCGAAGCCGTCCTTCCACATGGGATGTAGAGTTAGTTGCGTTTTGTGAATTTGGAGTAGCAGAGTATTCCCATGTGTGAAATTCACATTAAGACGCGTCAGATTTTCGTTCATGGAGGGGAACTTGGCAAGTGAGAGAGATCATTTTTCTGAAACGTATCTACCGGTGTCCTGCCTAAAATTCGCCAGACGCATTTTATTTGGTGTTTCAGCAGATATCCTCCATTCCGGTTTTGCAAAGTGTAGCTGGAGTCTGCCCAAACAAATGCTACTCATCACATCTTTCATGCAACGCCCAGTATGGACGGAAAGTCATGGTTTGTTTCCCATTACAAACAAAATGGTTTTCAAAACGGAATATTACGTGCCCATTAAATAGCGTGCTCCCAAATTAAATACAGCGATGTTAACTGTATCAGTATGCGTTAGCAAAAGCATTAAAACTAGAAGAATAATCAGTACTCCAGCAGCGGATGAGCAGCGCTGCCGCATGGCGTTAGCAGTCCCTGTTAATGGATATCTATAAAACGAATATCGCACTAGACTAATCTGAGACCGGGCTATCACTTTAAGGACCATTTTCTTTGTAACGAGAAACAACTGATGCTTTGCCGTCGAAACTGGGCATCGCATGAAAAACTTTTGTGTGAGCTGACTCCAGTTACATACTGCAAAAACGAAATTTCAAGTATTTGCCGAAACACCAGAGAAAATGCGCTTGACGACTCTTAGGTGAGACACCCTTACAAGTCACTTGCTATGAATATACACTCCTGGAAATTGAAATAAGAACACCGTGAATTCATTGTCCCAGGAAGGGGAAACTTTATTGACACATTCCTGGGGTCAGATACATCACATGATCACACTGACAGAACCACAGGCACATAGACACAGGCAACAGAGCATGCACAATGTCGGCACTAGTACAGTGTATATCCACCTTTCGCAGCAATGCAGGCTGCTATTCTCCCATGGAGACAATCGTAGAGATGCTGGATGTAGTCCTGTGGAACGGCTTGCCATGCCATTTCCACCTGGCGCCTCAGTTGGACCAGCGTTCGTGCTGGACGTGCAGACCGCGTGAGACGACGCTTCATCCAGTCCCAAACATGCTCAATGGGGGACAGATCCGGAGATCTTGCTGGCCAGGGTAGTTGACTTACACCTTCTAGAGCACGTTGGGTGGCACGGGATACATGCGGACGTGCATTGTCCTGTTGGAACAGCAAGTTCCCTTGCCGGTCTAGGAATGGTAGAACGATGGGTTCGATGACGGTTTGGATGTACCGTGCACTATTCAGTGTCCCCTCGACGATCACCAGTGGTGTACGGCCAGTGTAGGAGATCGCTCCCCACACCATGATGCCGGGTGTTGGCCCTGTGTGCCTCGGTCGTATGCAGTCCTGATTGTGGCGCTCACCTGCACGGCGCCAAACACGCATACGACCATCATTGGCACCAAGGCAGAAGCGACTCTCATCGCTGAAGGCGACACGTCTCCATTCGTTCCTCCATTCACGCCTGTCGTGACACCACTGGAGGCGGGCTGCACGATGTTGGGGCGTGAGCGGAAGACGGCCTAACGGTGTGCGGGACCGTAGCCCAGCTTCATGGAGACGGTTGCGAATGGTCCTCGCCGATACCCCAGGAGCAACAGTGTCCCTAATTTGCTGGGAAGTGGCGGTGCGGTCCCCTACGGCACTGCGTAGGATCCTACGGTCTTGGCGTGCATCCGTGCGTCGCTGCGGTCCGGTCCCAGGTCGACGGGCACGTGCACCTTCCGCCGACCACTGGCGACAACATCGATGTACTGTGGAGACCTCACGCCCCACGTGTTGAGCAATTCGGCGGTACGTCCACCCGGCCTCCCGCATGCCCACTATACGCCCTCGCTCAAAGTCCGTCAACTGCACATACGGTTCACGTCCACGCTGTCGCGGCATGCTACCAGTGTTAAAGACTGCGATGGAGCTCCGTATGCCACGGCAAACTGGCTGACACTGACGGCGGCGGTGCACAAATGCTGCGCAGCTAGCGCCATTCGACGGCCAACACCGCGGTTCCTGGTGTGTCCGCTGTGCCGTGCGTGTGATCATTGCTTGTACAGCCCTCTCGCAGTGTCCGGAGCAAGTATGGTGGGTCTGACACACCGGTGTCAATGTGTTCTTTTTTCCATTTCCAGGAGTGTATGTTGTTGCAGAGCATTAGTGTGTTGTGGATGTCTCGAACACACGTTGTTTTTCGTTCAGTTTGTTGTACACTACTGGCCATTAAAATTACTACACCACGAAGATGACGCGCTACAGACGGGAAAGTTAACGGACAGGAAGAAGATGCTGTGATATCCAACTGATTAGCTTTTCAGAGCATTCACACAAGGTTGGCGCCGGTGCATGAGGAAAGTTTCCAAACGATTAATCATACACAAACAGCAGTTGGCCGGCGTTACCTGGTGAAACGTTATTGTGATGCCTCGTGTAAGGAGGAGAAATGCGTACCATCACGGATTCTAGCCTATCGCGATTGCGGTTTATCATATCGCGTCATTGCTGCTCGCGTTGGTCGATATCCATTGACTGTTAACAGAATATGGAATCGGTGGGTTCAGGAGGGTAATACGGAACGCCGTGCTGGATCCCAACGGCCTCGTATCAGTAGCAGTCGAGATGACAGGCATCTTATCCGCTTGGCTGTAACGGATCGTGCACCCACGTATCGATCCCTGAGTCAACAAATGGGGACGTTTGCAAGACAACAACCATGTGCACGAACAGTTTGACGACTTTAGCAGCAGCATGGACTATCAGCTCGGAGACCGTGGCTGCGGTTACCCTTGACGCTGCATCACAGATAGGAGCCCATGCGACGCTGTACTCGACGACGAACCTGGGTGCACGAATGGCAAAACGTCATTTTTTCGGATGAATCCAGGTTCTGTTTACAGCATCACGATGGTCGCATCCCTGTTTGGTGACATCGCGGTGAACGCACATTGGAAGCGTGTATTCGTCATCGCCATACTGGCGTATCACCCGGTGTGATGGTATGGGGTCCCACGTCTCGGTCACCTCTTGTTCGCATTGACGGCATTTTGAACAGTGGACGTTACATTTCAGATGTGTTACGACCCGTGGCTCTACCCTTCATTCGAATCCTGCGAAACCCTACACTTCAGCAGAATAATGAACCACCGCATTTTGGAGGTCCTGTACGGGCCTTTCTGAATACAGAAAATGTTCGACTGCTGTCCTGGCCAGCACATTCTCCAGATCTCTCACCAATTGAAAACGTCTGGTCAATGGTGGCCGAGCAACTGGCTCGTCACAATACGGTAGTCACTACTCTTGACGAACTGTGGTATCGTGTTGAAGCTGCATGGGCAGCTGTACCTGTACACGCCATCCAAGCTCTGTTTGACTCAATGCCCAGGCGTATCAAGGCCGTTATTACAGCCAGAGGTGGTTGTTCTGGGTACTGATTTCTCAGGATCTATGCACCCAAATTGCGTGAAAATGTAATCACATGTCAGTTCTAGTATAATATATTTGTCCAAGGAGTACCCGTTTATCATCTTCATTTCTTCTTGGTGTAGCAATTTTAATGGCCAGTAGTGTAATAAAATGATGGGAAACGATTTATCGGTATTTAAAGGCTTTCCGTCATTATTGCTTTTTGTATTGTAATGCGGGTATATGAAAGTACTTCAAGGCTTCGGCGCATTGAAAATTTATCAAAGAGGCTTCGTTTTTGGATGGTCAAAACATTTAGTATCTCGTAACGTAAAAGACGTAGACCGAAACAACGTATGTCACGTGAAGTGTTATAGATTGAGGCACAATGTGTGGTCTAAGCATCTTTTTATTCACCTAAGATCTAAGGATCTTTTTATTCACCTTCATGTTTTCCAGAAGGTTTATGGTTCATAGAAATAAGTTCCGGAATATCCGATGCTGCTTGTATACGAGGCAATGCAAAAGGAATATAGCTGTTACAAGCTGTTATAACTGTTCAATGCATGTCACTACACTGATTAGAATTGGAGATCATTTAAAAGGCAGTTAAAAATGTTTTTACCTCCTTTGTAGGTGTTACGTATGAGCTCTCTCATCACATGGACAACGTCGAGTAATAATTGATTTTGCACCATACATTTTGAAGCATATGTGGAGACACCCATGCGAGCGCATCAGAGATGATCATTTTGGGTTATACAATTGCTTTGGCCAGATGTACATATACAAGTCATTCACATAGCCCATGAAAAGAAATCCGTGGGTGTCGGGTCGGAAGATTTAGGTGGATATGCATTAATAACTGTAGCCCTTTGTAATGGCTGTTTTCACTTACAGTGACCTTTATAAGAAAATTGTTCATAGATAAGTTGGTTTATTTGAGCTCGTGAAAGCGTCAGAGAACATGGACCATGAATTGAAAAATGGCTGATTCCCCCGCAATTCAGAGTAATCTGTACTTCAGACGGAGCAACGTGGCTAGCAGATGAACAGTGGAGCGCCGGTCCAAGTGACCGTGCGGTTCTAGGCGCTACAGTCTGGAACCGCGAGACCGCTACGGTCGCAGGTTCGAATCCTGCCTCGGGCATGGATGTGTGTGATGTCCTTAGGTTAGTTAGGTTTAACTAGTTCTAAGTTCTAGGGGACTAATGACCTCAGAAGTTGAGTCCCATAGTTAGTGCTTAGAGCCATTTGAACCATTTTTTTTTTTTTAACAGTGGAGCAAATGTTGTTAAAAGTAACTGCACAGCAATAACCTACCGAATCCATGGACTTATCGATAACCTTCTTTGCGATTTTCTCCGCTCGCTATCGTAGCTACCTTACACACATCCACGTTCGTAAACATTACCGCTGTAGTTTGTGCGCCAGATGTAGCCGACAGCTGCCGGTGGAGAGCGCCGCGATCGGAAGTGACGTAATTTCTTGTGAAGTAGCAGCTCGTTTATGAGCGTATACCAACCACATTGGAAACTACGGTTGGCGCCTTCCACGTTCAGAAACACGTCCCTTGTGAGAACGACCGAAGGAAGTTCTCTTTCTCACGTGTACTGCTCGACAGGCATAGCAGCTGTTTACCGAGCATTACACGGGAGCGAGCACCGAGCAACACGACGAAGGTGGGAGCAGGAGTGAAGCGGTTCGCTTAGGCGCGATCGGCGAGCCGCTGCAGCCACGCGGCTATTGATCTCTGCCTCACTGCCTCCCCACCAGTCGCCCGCCCGACGCTCATTGTTCTCAGAGCGAGGCGTCGCAGGGCGGCTCGCGCCGAATCAAAAGCTTGAGCCCCACGCCCACCACTTGGTTTCTGCGGCCACGCCGACTCGTAAACAAAACGTCGTGCCCGCCAGGGGGTTAAGTGCGAGTGCCCGGTCGCGTCACGTGACGTCTTTTTTCCGTTCCGGTGCGCCAGGCTCCTTTTGTACAGATAATAGGGTCTGTCCGGAAAACACACACTTGTCTGGCCCAGTCACAGCTGCGATATTTAATCCATATAAATATTTAGAAAACGTAATAATAAATTGCATGTACCCTCTTTATAGCATTTTTTTTATTATGCCAAAGTATCTTACGAAGTCACAATTTCATCGGCAGAGCGTTATCCTGAATAAAGACCTTCATTGCAATGTCAACACTCCAGAAATGCGTATCTGTGGGAGTTAACACTGACGCTTAACCGTACTTATGGAACTGTGGTGGAATATGTACGGAACTAGAATCAACAATGCTACACAATTGCTAAATACGTGTCCATCTCCTTCTCCCCCTCTCTGTGTCCCTTTCCTACAACCCCCAATCTCTGTCCTCATACTATCTTTTTTTACCTTTAGCCTAATTTATTGTTACTGCATAAGAACATTGACTGGCAATTGAAGTCGCTTGATATGAATAGGTAAATCGATTGGGCCCTCTCCAGCTGCTGCATCTGTGAGGACAGTTACTTGAATTAAACTATTTCAGTGTATGTGGTGCCTGTTCTTTCGGAAGTAAATCGATCAAGAACTTTTCGAGACTTTGCTGATAAGGTTGGCCGTTTTGTATACTTATATATCACATATATTTTTAAAAAATATGTAGCGTGTGTCCGTCCGGACGTTTATTAGAGTATTGTGTAAAAACTAGAAGTAGAGAACTTTTCGAGATTTTTGGTAACAAGGTTAAACAAGGGCTTGTCTTTATATAGGTTGGTTGGTAGATTTGGGAAAGTGGATCAAACAGCGAGGTCATTAGTCTCATCGGATTAGGGAAGGATGAGGAAGGAAGTCACCCATGACCTTTCAAAGGAACCATCCCGGCATTTGCCTAAAGCGATTTAGGGAATTCACGGAATATCGAAATCAGGATGGCCGAACGTGGGTTTGGACTGTCGTCCTCCCGAATGCGAGTACAGTGTGCTAACCATTCCGCCACATCGCTCGGTTTATGTACTAGTCTAGAATGCAGAAGAATATATGTAGATTTCTGTCAACACTTGTAGTATACTTGTGAATTTAGTTCATTTCTTTTATGTATGACATTCCGATGAAGCAGCCCTCACATGTTCACCAGCGCAAACACGACACAAGTTTCAAGGGACATAACAAATCCCATGGATATTTCAGTACGACAAAGATAATAAGCAACTTGCATGTTATGCAACACAACTTAATCTTTAAAAAAATCTTTTTACTACATATCCTACAGATAGTTCTTGTCAGTATGAAGATGGCATCTGTTCTTTCGGACATGTCCGAAAGAACCGATGCCACCTTCATATCGTTTAAGGCTAACCGGCTGATGACCTCCTTCAGTGCGGATGCACACGATTTGCCTCGGTGGATTGTCTGCGGCGAGTAATGGGTATAATGGCAGGGGCACTATGAATGTAGTGTGTGGACTATAAGTTGAGAATGTGGGTCTCACGGGGTGCGTGCCGGCGATAAAGCCCTGCAGTCGCACTATCCTCTGTGCTCTCGGTGGCTCAGATGGATAGAGTGTCTGCCATGTAAGCAGGAGATCCCGGGTTCGATTCCCGGTCGGGGCACACTTTTCCAACTATCCCCGTTGATCTATATGAACGCCCGTCAGCAGCTAATGGTATTGATTTAATTATAATTTCATTATTGTCAGTTGTTAAAGTTAAATATGAACATTAGAATTACTGGTTAAAAATGAATACCTGCTCGTATAAGGTAACAGGTAGCACGCTGGTTTTCCGTACTGGAAGGTGAGTCAGACCAGAATGTAGTCCGCGCGGTGGATCAATGACCATTGGTTTGGTCACCGGCCAGCCTCACTGTGGTTTCACAAGCTCGTTTAGACAAATACTGGGCTACTACCCACTTTCAGCCCCGAAAAATCCGATGCACGACAGTTAAGGTACGATCATACGTAGATCCAAGTTTAGACTATTCACGTCAGAAAGGAGACCCTACTAGACGGGATGAACTACGAAAAAGAACAGGTCGAAAACAAACGAATTATTTAACAATCATGTGGTTTAATAAGAAACAAAAATAGCATACTGTACAGAACTACAATATGCAATAACCATTTAGTAATACGACAGATTAACAGAGTTTATTACCAGAGAACTCATAGGTGTAACCAGATTGGGCAGCATGACAAGTGATAGGCAGAAAAGAGCGAAAGGTGGCAAGAGGAACATTGATTGAAGTGAACTGTAACTACAAAAATGGTTCAAATGGCTCTGAGCACTATGGGACTTAACTCCTGGGGTCATCAGTCCCCTAGAACTTAGAACTACTTAAACCTAACTAACCTAAGGACATCACACACATCCATGCTCGAGGCAGGATTCGAACCTGCGACCGTAGGAGTCGCGCGGTTCCGGACTGAAGCGCCTAGAACCGCTCGGCCACCGCGGCCGGCAACTGTAACTACATCTTAGTGTTTCTGGCGTACAGACTTCGCAGTATATGCCTGTACATAACAACAGTATTGAGCCATGATCATGAAGCTCGTCGCTTCGAATGTATATTGGCGTAATTTTAAAAAAAAAATCTACATAAATGGTAAACAGACTTTCTTCTCTACTGGAATGCGTGCATTTGGTGTATGAAGGTTACCATGTGATGGAGCTCCAGTTGACTGTCCACTGTGTGGATCTAAAACATTATTACAGACAGAACGTTTTCATTACCCACTGTGTTCTCATATGCGCTTTCAATCATGACACCTACAGTGTTAAAGAACTTTTATGTCTCCTTCAACTGGTTGTATCTCCTTTGGAGCACATGTCAGGATTTGTGTCCACACGACCTTTTGTGTTCTGTGTCATCTAAGGGATCTTTCCTGCAGTTTACCCCCATTCAGCAGAATCACTCGTTATGGTCAAACCGAGCTCAGCCCGGCTGAAAGCTTTTCTCAAGATGACGTAGCATAATGGAAGAATGGACCTAGAGAAACTCATTGTCTACAGGATAGACAGTAATGTGCCTGCTACGGAGCCAGACCTAGACGTAATGCGGGAACGAGGGGACTAATGAAATCTTAAGTTTGTCATTAGGCATCGTTAATGGAAGGAGAACGGCTTGTAATACGTAAGAGGCAGTTAGTAATTAATTCTGAGTGTTCACTTCGCATCCACGTCTGCTCTAAGTGAACCATCCTATAGCTGGTTGCGGAATGCACGTAGTGTAGTGTACCTGTATCATTTCCCCCTTCTTCTTCCATTCGCGGATGGCTGACGGCAAAGAAAAGACCCTCGAACTCTCGGAATGTTGTAAGACTCACAGCAATATTATCCGTCTTTCTTTTAACGTGTCTCTGCAGTCTGTTAAGCATCTCTGTGTCCGTAAAGCACTTACGTTGGTTGAACAAACCCGTGACGAATCGTACAGCATATAAAACGTTCAGAGCGAAAGTGTTTGTAGTTATGTGTGACTAGCATAAACGACAAACGTGAACAGTGTTCTGTAAAGTGATTTCTGTTGCAGGAGTAATCACACGGAATCAAATTATTCTACACAATGACCCCAAAATGCTATGAACGACTACTAAGAACTGTACAATCTGCTAATGAATCGCTAAGCTTAATGGAGAAAATAAAAACTCTGCCATCACAAAAGGCGACTGTTGCAGCGATTTCTGTAAATCTTTAAATAAACGAAAATGATTATCAGGCCAGTCTTGTCCAGTTGTTGCAGAGGTATTTATTTTATTGTATATTTGGCTTGATAAGATTAGGGATTACGGCCATTTCTTCCATCAGACCAACACGTATTCATACACCTACAACAATGTACATACACGCTCAGTAATAATGGTTAGCATAATAATAATAATAATAATAATAATAATAATAATAGTAACAAAGGGCATTAAGAATAAAAATAATATTGATTAGCTTAGCACATTTAAAGCTGTGTAATATTATCAGAAACACAAGGAATAACGAAAGCGGAGGAGATTGAAAATGGCAGTGACAATAGCTGCTAAGAAAGAACAGTCTATCAATAGAGGACTGTGTGATGGGGGTGAGGGAAAAGTGGAGGGAGAGGCGTGTTGACAAGAGTGAGGTGAGGACAGATATATGGAAGAGTTAGCTGTTGTTATTAGCTGTCTGTTGAAGTTTGAAAGGAATTTAATTTCTTTGATATTTTCAGAAAGATTTGGGTACCTGATGCAGAAAAAGTTTTGAGGCTATCGCTCTGTTATGTGGCGCTATAGAAAATTTTCTTTTCTTGGGAACGAATATTTTTGCTGTGTAGTTCGGACCGTAGTGAAAACGTTGAAGGCAAATAAAAGGGAGTTCAACTATTCAGAAGACGATAGATCAAACACGGGGTATCACAGTTCTACGCTTATTGGCATGGTGGCCATGATAATCGGTTGTGCGCAAGAGTGAGACAGTCGAAATAGCAAACGTCATAAATGTATCACACACCAGCATTTAATGCGGGCCCGAGCTGGCGTGAGTTCTCATACGAAAGTCCTTGAAGAACAGGATCCCCATAATCAAGCGTGGAGATTATTAGTGATTCAAACAGTTCCTTTTTAAGGTCAAGAGTAAATATTTTATACTTGTGTAGTGAATGAAGTGATGTTGATACCTTCGTACAAACTGCAGATGGGCGTTAGTCGAGTCTATGTGATGGCCTAGAATTACCCCCAAGTTTGTTGCAAAAGGAGAACGTCTTATTTCTGTGCCGTTTATCATTAAGGGCGGCAAAGGTTCTCTGAGCTGGGGGAGAGGGGGTAATAAGTCTTTCATGAGTAACTAGGACGTTTATTACAGCTTTTGTTTGAAATATATGTCCTATGATCACTTTGATAAGGCAAGTAAGTCGTTATTTTCTTGCTGGATGGTTCTGCATAGGATTTTTGGGCTTGCACGTAGGTATGATTAAAGGTCGGTGGTGTGTAAAAAATATTTGCATTGGGTTAGAATAGTTCAAATGATTCAAATGGCTCTGAGCACTATGGGACTTAACTTCTGAGGTCATCAGTCCCCTAGAACTTAAAACTATTTATACCTAACTAACCTAAGGACATCACACACATCAATGCCTGAGGCAGGATTCGAACCTGCGATCGTAGCGGTCGCGCAGTTCCAGACTGTCGCGTCTAGAACCGCTCGGCCACCACGGCCGGCTTAGATTAGTAATGGACTGAGAAAAGTAATGGACTGTTGATCCTTGTGGGACCAGTTTTACTACATCCTTCCATTGTGGCCTTTTTGTTCCTGTCATTACACATTACATATGAGTGGTACCTTTGTAGAGCACTTGAAGAAACTTGTGAGTTTAGCTAGTAGAATATCAAAGCTTTGCGGAAGTCCAGAATGTACGTAACAGTCGTCCACCTTGGATGCGTAGGCATCCAGTCAGAGGCCGTATTCTTGCTTGCCAGCTGTGTACATGCGTGTGCTTCATCGCAGCGCGTTTGCTGTGCTGGACATGACTGACCACCAACAATGAAACCGGCGGCGCTGTGTGCGTTGCGCAGACGGCGCCTCCGGGACGGGCTACGAGCGAGCAGCGTGCCATGAATTGTGAAGAAGCTGATTACCATCGAAACAACCGGCCAGCTTTGTCTGCGCGCCGCGTCCTCCCTTTCTCGGCTACAACTGGGCCTTGTTACCGCGTGCAACGTTGTTTCGTGCCCGTGGCGTTGTTTGAACAGAGTTTTCTCGTTCCGCTGTTTAATTCACTGGGAGTACTGCATCTAATGTTGCCAAGCATCCCGTATTTCCCGGGACGTCCCGTATTCCCGGCATAATTCTAAATGTACCGTATTTCAACCTTGTTCGATCATTATTGAGAAATCTTTCGCGCTACAGCTGGCAAGCACCTATTATCAACATACGTACAGCATGATTACACTAGTTTGGGTCCGCAGCTCGTGGTCGTGCGGTAGCGTTCTCGCTTCCCAAGCCCGGGTTCCCGGGTTCAATTCCCGGCGGGGTCAGGGATTTTCTCTGCCTCGTGATGACTGGGTGTTGTGTGATGTCCTTAGGTTAGTTAGGTTTAAGTAGTTCTAAGTTCTAGGGGACTGATGACCACAGATGTTAAGTGCTCAGAGCCATTTGAACCATACTAGTTCGGCTATCGGTCTATGAAAGTGCCAGGCGCGGCCGATATTCGCCTATTTCCACCGTCCCGCGCGGCGTCGCGCGACTCTTGTTTTCCTCTGTCTGTCTGCTTTACATTCTTCTATTTCCTTATTATCCATCTTACCTTCTTTCTACAGTTTTGTGTCTACAATTTTCGTTCCTTTGCTAACTCGCTTAAATGCTATATCAGCGCCTGTTAAAAGTACTGTAAAATTTTTTTATTGTGTTCTTGATTGTCACTCTAGTTTAAAACTTCGTTCACTTTTCGCGAAAACTGCTGAGTGTTGAACGTGTTACGCTTGTGAATTATTTTTAAAACTATAAACAAAATGAGTGATTCAAGTGACAGTGGCACAGATAATTCGTCTAGAAGTGATGGAACACCTTCAAAGAAAGCCAAAAGAATTAAGTATAATCTGAACTGGGAAAATAGCTATTCCTGGTTAAGACAAAAGAAAGCCCATACAAGGCGTACTATCGCCTGTGCAATAAAGATATCTCGTGTGCCCGTGGAGGCGTTGCTAATGTAAAACAACATGCATCTACTAAATCTCACATGACTTGTTAACAATAGATCAAGTACCTTTCCCAAATATTTCTCGAAACCTGAACTATCTGTCCCGGAGACGGACAAGATTACTTTTAGAGAACTCGCATCTGTTTGTCACACGGTAAATAAAGGCACTGCAGTCTGGAACCGCACGACCGCGACGCTGTACTGCCGGCCGCGTTGGTCTCGCGGTTAAGGCGCTCAGTCCGGAACCGCGCGACTGCTACGATCGCAGGTTCGAATCCTGCCTCGGGTATGGTTGTGTGTGATGTCCTTAGGTTAGTTAGGTTTAAGTAGTTCTAATTCCAGGGGACTTATGACCACAGCAGTTGAGTCCCATAGTGCTCAGAGCCATTTGAACCATTTTTTGTCACACGGTAAAGCATCCACTTAGTTACAATGGCATAGATTGCCCACACAAATGAGTACCATATATCTCCAGTGATTCAAAAATCGCTCAGAATTTTAGCTGCGGAAGAACGTAAACGGAAACTGTTGTATACGAAGTATTGACCAAAGACTCCTTGAAAAATATTTCAAAGACCATCCAAGGAAAAATCTATGCTTTTCTATACCGACAGATGCAAGGAACAGAAAACAAAACAAAAAAAATGCTTCCAATTTGCTTACGATTCTTTGATTATTATATTGGGGTAGTAAATCGTCTACTGGAATTTGTAGAATGTAATGATCAATGTGCATATCAAGTTTCGAAGTTATTAAGAGACACAATGGAGAAGAATGGATTGTCTTTGAATAAAGTTTCGACATTCGCCGCTGACAACACTGATTTTAAGTACGGCAGAAACTATTCCATTTTTCGCTTTTTTTTTTTTTTTAGCTGAAAACGATAAAATTGTCAAAGCTGGTTCCCTGTCCATATTGTCCACACTGTTGCAAAATACAGTACTGATAAACTGGAAGTGGGTGTAGAAAGTATGATACCGAAAATATGCACTCACTTCAGTAGATCTGCGAAACGAAGAGTGGACTTGTAACTCCAATTTGCAGCGAATGAGATGCAATTTTCGAGAGAAATAATAAAACACGTTGCCACTAGGTTTTTATCTCATGCTCCTGCTGTGGAAAGAGTATTAAAAATATGGCTTGCATTAAAATCTCAGTTTTTGGAATTCCTCAATGAATATCCTCGTTCATTACAAAAGATAAGAGAAAAAATCTTTGGCGTGTTTGTCGTTTCTGCCAACAGTAGTGTTTTCTGTAGAAAGAACGATGAAGAAGGCTCAACCAGATCCCCTTGTCAGTTGTTGAGATGCATGCTGAAATGGACGGGATTTGCGGAAAGATTGAGGGAAGAGCAAAAGACGACTTTTTGGTAAGTAAGGCAAGAGAAATAATGGGTGAATTGAGCACTTTAGGCTATTTGTTACCACGTTATGCTTTCTCAGAAAACATCATTTCCAAGATGCTATTTTCAAACTTAAATTCATTAATAAATTACGACCATTTTCAATAAGCTGCGGAAGTTTTAAGGATCGATCAATTTAACACGGTCTGCTTATACGAAGAATTTCAAATAATTAAAATAAGCATGGTCATGTCACATTCTTTTGATGCCGTAAATAAGGTTGTGCTTGAGAAATGGAAGAAAATCATGGGTTTTCCAATAATGAAATTAACATTTTTCACGTCTTATTGTTCATCTTTAGTATCCCCGCTTCCAACTGCTTTGTAGAAAGGGTTATTTCGCAGATGGGATTAAAAAGTTAATTAATGAGCTTTTTCAACTATGCTGCGCTGATATTTTTAAATACGAGGATTTATAATCAAACAGAAGCATGTTAAAAGTTAAACATTCTTCATTTAAATATAATAAAGACCAGTAAGTCACAAAAAATTATTTTGTTTTTCATTTGTTCCGGGTAAAAAAAAATTAAATCCCATTTTTTGCCCAACTGAATATTTGTCCCGTACAGGATGAAAAACATATGGAAATACTAACTGCAAAACTGCTTGCGCGTTATACGTCTTCAGCTCGTCAGCAGGTAAGACCGCGAGTATTACTTTAGAACTGGTGGAGGATGTGATGTGTGTGTCGCATAATCAATTCTGAACCAGAAATACGCAGTATAAAGTGTGAATTTTAGTTAATAGCGAAATATGACAAGGGTGAAAGTGTTTGATTATAGAAGTGAAACGTATCAGTAAACATCAATGCACTAACGTGCTGTTCGCTTGATAGCTGCGGATATGTCGTTACGAGCCGCCACTGTCTCGATGTGATATATCGTCCTAGTCAGTAAAAATGTATTTGAAATTTAAACTTTTCATAAGACGGTCACGGACGCATTGATGGTGTACGCTCTTGCATTGTCCTGCATGAAATAAACGCAGATCCTTTCGGTACTCGTTTATTCCGGAAAAGAATTTGATGAAAAAAGCAGGAAAATGTTTTGTGAAAAGAGTTATCTGAAAGTAAGAAATAAATCAGATTAGAGAAGACAGTTGACCCCCCTTTGAATGAAGCTCAAAATCATGTGCAGCAAATGAGATGCGTCATATATTTCTCTATTCTTATTCTATATTTTCCTACTTTTAGAAAAATTATTTCTCATAACATGTGACCGGTTATATTTAATTTTATTTTTTTGTTCAAAAAGCATGAATAATATATATTTAAATATCTGTCGGTGTTTCATTATTATTAAGAGTGTACAGACCAAAAGAAAGCGAACAAGTTTCAGTTTAGGCTGTAATTGGACATGTTTTATTTTATTTTTAATGAAAGAAAGAATTCCATAATTTACATACCACTGTAACTTTTTATGCGCAAAATAGCTAGGCCTTGAAGTGATCAACCTTTTGACATTTCATTTACAAAGTTAGCAGCTGATGTTTGTAAAATATTTTACTTTCCCCTCAAATCAAAAATTAAATCTTTCTTAATTAACCTGATTACTTTTAAGCAGTTGAATCTTTTTATGCAAAATTAGACCACCTCCTGGTCTGTTCGATGCCGCATTTATCAATTTCGCTCTCTTCTGTTGGCTGTGAAAAATCGGAGAAAAATTTTGCATCAAAACACTAATCAAGATTTTCTTAAGTAACATGATTACTTTCAAGCTATTAAACCAGTGTTTTGCAAAATTAGACCTCGTCAGTTTGTTACCCCATTTGCCCGTTACCGGCTCTTCGTTTTGCTACGAAACTTTGTATAAAAATCTATTGTGTGATTTGTAGGGAGCCTTGTGTACGCTCCGCTCAAACATGTGACCAAGAAAGAGTTGCGATGTGTTTTCGACATAGGCATGGGAAGTTAAGATTTGTGGGAAAAGATCGGTCCCATAATCCGTGTTACGCCAATTCCACACCACACATTTGTTTTCACATTGTGCAGAGGCCCTTGATGTAAAGGACAAGGATTGTTCTGGTAACTACGCTAGTCACGTAACCCCTTCAATATATCCATGCTTCATCACAAAATTAGAGCATTTCAGTGCCAACCTCTCCATCACTCACTGATTGCAATATTCAGATGTGTTCTGACGTCGAGCAACAGAATCTCAATTGGCCAATCGGTGCACTAGTTTGCGAGATGTCAGTTTGACTTGTGACTCTGTGACCATATGCTTGGGCACGCCAGTCTAAATGGAGCAAACATTCGTTCAACCACAGGGTGTGCGAACATTCATCAGATGCAGAGAGATAAATCTCATTTATTGTTTCGTCTCAGTTGCTCATATTGTCCGTCCCCGGTAGCTGAGTGGTAGCCGGCACGGTAGCTCAGCGTGTTCGGTCAGAGGGTTAGCTGCCCTCTGCAATAAAAAAACTGAGTTAATCGACCAACAACGAACTTAAACGGATGTCTTACGACGTCCGCCCCGAGCAGATGCAACAAACAAAAGCGAACAAAATGAGACAAAAAAAAAGTGGTCAGCGCGACAGAAAGTCAATCCTAAGGACCCGGGTCCGATTCCTGGCTGGGTCGGAGATTTTCTTCCCTCGCGGACTGGGTGTTGTGTTGTTCTAATCATCATCATTTTATCCCCATCGGCGCGCAAGTCGCCGAAGTGGCGTCAAATCGAAAGATTTGCACCCGGCGAACGGTCTACCCGACGGGAGACCCTAGTCACAAGATTTTTTCTTTTAGTTGTTCATATTTAATCCGGTTACATGTTTCGATAAGTAGGGATCATCTTCAGATCTAAGTAGTTGTGTCAGAAACCAGTCTTGTCGATTCAGAACCACATGTCAGAGTAGTGCACCCAAAATAATGACGCGCTTCAGAAACTGCAATAAATTTCATCGCGTCATACCTATTCATTAATGCTGACAGGAGGTTAACTTTAAATTTAGAACGATATCATATTTAGGAGCTGTGTGGTGTATCGGCATTTGATTGTCAGCACTATTATTTTGTATTACTATTTGCTCTGGTTATTTCGATGCATGCTCGGTGCTAACAGTCGTATGTGTTCTGCCACATCCCGCGCCCCTCACAGCCAAATTACTTCTCTTCAGCCCATACCCACGTCCCGTTCTCCCTCTGCCTATCGTCGCCCGTTCTCCCTCTCCATTCCGCGTGTCTCCCCCACAGCCACCCACTCGATTTCGCCTCCCTCACTGCAGTCGCTCTCGCACGTCCATCCTAACTCCAATTTCCCGCTCTACCCTCCTCTGTATATTGCAGGCGCTGTGTGTACGCCTTTTTGTTACAGCGTTTCCCCTCCACTGCGTTGGCAGTTCCCGCTTACGCTCGTTGTCAGTGGATTTTCTTTTACCTTGCTTTCTTTGACGTATTTATAAGTGGGTAGCGATTTCTCTTTGCTTTCACAATAACTTGAGCGTCGGGCAGAGTACACAAACGGACCTTAATCAGGGATATACCTTCAGACATTCCGCCTGCCTTTATGAGACGACGTATAGTAGAACTACCTCGTCCAACTTGTTAGTTTTTTCACTTCTTGTCGTCAGGTTCAGCTTAATTTAGAAATGTCACAGAGTTTGCGCTCAACAGGTTCACAACTCTGGATATCAGGGAAGCACAAATCTCATTAGGTAACTGTGTCTCAGACAGAGAATTTTTTCAGTAATTTATTTTTATTTCATTCGACTTCTGTTTCTATGATACATGATCACAGTACGTGTACATATGTCCTCCACAATCCACTATACAGTGCACACCAAGAGTACAAATAGGATCCATTTCCCATCCCATCTCATTCGCGTGGGGAGCGAAGAAAAATGAATATCGTACGTCTCCATACGCAGTTTAATTTCTGTTGTATTATTTTTATAGTTCCGATGAATGTAGCAGAATTGTCGCTTTTCTGGAACTTTTTTATATAAAAAATTCAGAATATCGAAGTGTTGCGCTATAGAGTAGAGAAATGAAGTTGACTGAGATACAACAGCGCCTGCAATATCAATATCAATAATATCAATAATAATAATAATAATAATAATAAAATAATAATAATAAAACTAATAATCATATAAAATATGAACATTCTGGAAAGCATAATAACAATGGTGCACTTGTGCTTTACCAGTAAGAATTATCCGTGAATTAATGGGAGAACCCAAATGTGGATGCATGGATCAATTAAAACGCGGGAGTCCTCTTTGTATAAACAATTTCTTCCTACTGTGTGATTAATTTCAGTTAGGTTACAGTCAGCATAACACAACGAAATGTGTTTAAAGTACCCGTATATTATCAGCATATTTGTATGTTACGAAGCCATTTTGTGAGTAGCATTACGTCCCGTCAGCAATTACGTTAGATATTCTTTTATGTTTTGTTGATATTGCGGTATAGATGAAATTAGGTGGATGCAGAAGTGAGTTACGGACAAAAATACAAGTCTGTGCGAATGTGAAGAAAATGTCTGGAGCACACCACAGAGATTTTTATTTGGCACCTCCCTTCCCAGAGTATGAGGGATGCACCTAGACTTGACAAATTTTCCCATTCGCCTTTGTAATCGACACATCTCCATTGCGCTCCTGCGGTAGCGTTTATACGTTGTGAATCAAGAGACCGTATCTCCTGTCACACGGTATACAATATAGCAGTATGCGGTACTGCGCTGGATGGGTTCTGTGCGCAGGGAGACACGTGGACTGTAGCAAAACCATACGCGTCACTCCCCGTATGTTATCTGCGAAACACCGCCCACACCTTCTCACGGCAAAATTTTACCCCATTTTTCAGACTCAAAACGGCGCTGAAATTACATCGCAAAAGAGATTCAGTGGAGTCTGTTTTGTTTGTAAACGCTCCTCGTACGGTTCTTCCAAGTATGCTGTGCGGCAGAAAGGTTTTGCAGTTTTTAATTAACAGTTCACGTGCCACACAAAAATTTTCATTGCTGCATAGTGGCACATCGTTGCCTATGTTGTGCTATTTCTGTAGTGGCGGAGATGTGAGACAGGCGGAAAACTTTTGTCGTGCAAAGATTCTTTTAAGTGTTGATTCTTGAGTTGCTGCTGTGTCGATAATACAACTTTATAATGGATCAAGAGCTCAGAGAACTGGTTCAACTCTCAAACGAAAGTCAACAGGTCGTTCATTGTCAGCCATGACGCCAGAAAACATCGAGCCTGCAAGACCAGCTGTGGAAATTGGTCTTCACCGGGCAACTCGCTAACGCGTAGTGCGTATACTTTTCTATAATGTACACTTTCACTCTGACGAAAGGGCCCTGCTTAAGTAATTAAAGGCTCAAGATTACGTAGAACGCGTGACATTTTCAGACCAAACCGTTTAAGTGATGACGGATGGATTGGTTCTCATTATGGTGAACGAAGCTCATTTCCTTGTCTGGCTATGTTAACAGTCGGAACATCCGCTGTTGGTCAGCTAAAACCTTAAAGACGAGCGTGAAAGTCCCTCCGTAGTGGAAAAGTGACCATTCGGTGCTCATTTATGAAGAAGCTTGTAACTGGGCCATATTTGTTTGATGAAAATATTGGACAATAATTTATGCTGACTACAGATGCTTGAATAATTCGTGGTGCCCGAAGTAAGAAGAAGACACCCAAATCGCAATGGAATGTAGTTCCAGCAAGATGTGGTAGTTGCTCAGACCGGTAAAATTATGACAATTTCTTTGAGGCTTAAATTCCTAGGAAGTCTAATTTCTCGCAGTGGTTACATAGTTTCGCCTGCTTGTTTCCCAGATCTCAACATGCGTGTTTTTTCTGTAGGAATACCTTAAATATAGAGTGTACGTAAGTAAACCACGTATACTTGGCGCACTTAAAGGGGCCATTAGCCTGAAAATCTTAGCTCTGCCAAATCTAGGTTTGGGACATGATGTCGACGGCTTCGATAAGATATTTGAAGAGGGTATAGGGAAAACACTTAGGTACCTTTATTTTCAAATCCTAAGAATCGTTGCAATGAACAATAAAATGAAAACGACCAAAAACTATTAGTAGCAAGTCACTGATCATGTTATCCACTACGAAAACAATAAGAAACAGAAATACAGAACATAAACAGAATAAACAACAAAATGTCCCACTACAATCACTTAAAAAAAAGATTTGCGATTTCCTCACTCAATTCCCCATTTCCAAGAGTGTAACACGCGCATACATATAATTACCGAATATCAGACTACATACAGACACCACAAGGCGAACGAAAAACGTCCTTTCACAGGCTGCAACACTATACAAAATAAATGCACACGACCAAACCACAGTGAAGGCGAAAGGCTCAGTTGAAATGTGTTTGAAAGCGCGTAAAATCGGGTATCCTGGTGTACGTAAGCTACCTGAATATGCCGTACAGTGGAAGCATCGTCAGAGTGCTATGCTGTTCGCGGATATGGACGACAAAGGGAGTTTCGCAGTTCCTGTGCAGTTCATAACGCCCCTCGAAAATTCCCAACGACTAACGGAGCTCAAGGAACACAACGTCAAAACATTTCACAGTGCATTTCAAATCGCGGTATTCGCACAGACTGTAATCGGAACGGAGCGGACGTCAACGTCAAGAGTTTCGGGGAGAGAACGTCAAACGTTGACGTTGGTGGCGTAGTGGCGATAGACAGTGGTGTCGCCTGCCAACATCGGAAATTGATCTATTCTCTCCGCGGCAATCATGTCAATGTAGTGAAATTTGTGCCTTTGCATCTTCTTTATCTTTATTTTATTGACTGCTTTGCTTTAGCGACACTTACAGAAGGTTCCATGAAGACTTGGATAGTTTTCTTATTAGTGTTCTCTTACAAAAGACGTCAAATGTCTGAGAGCAAAAACTGATTTAGGTTTTACTATATCAAAAGGAAGAAGAAGGCTTCACTCTTCATAAATTAAAAGACCTATACTCTGGATAAATTCAAACGTAAAGAAGTGAACTAATTTTCATTAAGAAATGCTTTTTTTAAATAGTGAAAGATTCAGCTCTTTTGAAGGAGAAAAACGCAGCTGTTACTGGCGTTATTTCGTATTTGAAGAAAAAAAACAATAGATACGATAATAAGTCTCTATGCATTGCCGTGTAAATGTTGTTTGATGTTTTTGTATGTACAAATTTGTCAAGCAAATAAATGTCGATTTTTTGAAATGTGTGGTCGTCACTTTTCCCATTATTTCACAACTCAGCACCGTGGAAAATTTACGGTACAACTTCCTCAAGAATACTCATTATAAAACTTCCTCGCAGATTGGAACTGTGTGTCAGATCGGAAATCGAACCCGGAACCTCTTCCTTTTGCAGGCAAGTGCTTTCCGGCCGATCTCTCAGATCATGATCAACGACCCGCCCTCACAGCTCAGGAGTGTTTGCACGCATAAGGCAAAGTTTCTGGATTCGAGTTCCGGTTTGGCACACAGTTTTAATCTCCAAGAAGCTTCAAATCAGCGGACACTCCGTTACAGAGTGAAAATTAATTCTGGGTACATACGTTATGAATTTTGCTTTGCTCGTTAATAAACTCTACTATCATTACTTGTTCCTTAATTTTCGTTCTTCGTCTTCTGCACTTAAAGACTTAGGCACTATACCTTTTTCTACCTTCACGAAATTTACTCCAACCCTTTCTCGGCCGTCCTACATCTCTTCATCCTCAGGACTTACAATTGTTTACAACGACAGGGATTCTGTCTTTATCCATCTGCCTGAGGTGTTGTCTCCATTTCTTCTCGCATTCTTCGATCTTCGCAATTAAATTATAAATCCCCAATTTAACCCGGACGTCATAATTTTTTATGTGGTTCCTCTTCGAGCAACCTTCGACAGTTTATAAAAAGTCTCATTTCTGCAAATTGTCTGTTGTTTTTATATCTTTTCTTATCAATCCAGGATTTGCCGTCGTAAATAGCACAGGTAGTCCCATTGTTATATACAATTTTATCTTTGTGGCTTTTCTAACTTTAAAAAATAAAGTTTTGTTCATAGTTCCAAATATATACTGAAATTTGTTGATTTTCATTTCTATGTCTTTGTCTATGTGTAGACTCATGTCATTGCCTAAATAACTGGAACTGGAGACTCACTCAACTACCTGATAACAACCTTAGAACGAAATTTCCCTAGTGGCTCGACAGTTTATAAAAAGTCTCATTTCTGCAAATTGTCTGTTGTTTTTATATCTTTTCTTATCAATCCAGGATTTGCCGTCGTAAATAGCACAGGTAGTCCCATTGTTATATACAATTTCATCTTTGTGGCTTTTCTAACTTTAAAAAATAAAGTTTTGTTCATAGTTCCAAATATATACTGAAATTTGTTGATTTTCATTTCTATGTCTTTGTCTATGTGTAGACTCATGTCATTGCCTAAATAACTGGAACTGGAGACTCACTCAACTACCTGATAACAACCTTAGATCGAAATTTCCCTAGTGGCCTTATAACTTTTGTTTTCGTAATATATGTTTTTAGATTGTAACGTTTTCTTCCGTGCTCATACAAATTATACACAGTATTCTAAGTCTGCATCTGCATTTTTAATACTGTTACATCATCTGCATCCAGCATAGCATTTAGATGGCATTTCCTTTTCAGCTGCATGGACTTTCTTCCAGTTTCTTTTGAGGTGTTTGGTATAGATTTAGAAGAGAGTCGGTGGCATACTATATCCCAGTCTGCCACCTTTATTTATTATTATTTTACCTCTTTTTCAAACGCCTGCATTCATGATTATTTTCATGTCTTCACAAATTCTTTTGGTTACCTGCATACGTGGGATATCCTCGCTTGACCTCTATTGTCCATAGCCTATTTCTGATGACCGAGCCAAAGGCGTTTTCGAAGTCAGTGAAAGCGACATGTGTTTCTAAACTGACTTATCGTCTTTTTCTCGTGGTGCTAAAAATATTATCGCTGCGTGAGGGTCGTTTCGTAAACCCAGTTTGCTCTTCTCCCAACCAATCATCTCTAATTACTTTCAAGCGATTGTTTATTATTTTTCCTTAAGCTGTATAAACTGTATTCGTGAGGTTTACACCTCTGTTATTGTATCATCCATTTCTATGCCCATTTTTAAAAATAGAATTACTTCGACGGTTTCCCAGGGCTTTTATAACTTCGGCAGCAGTTACGAAATAAATTAGTAGTCATAGTTCGCACAGCATCCCTTCATATTCAACAAGTTCACCATTTATTCCATCTGGGCTACAACTTTTGCGATTTTTCAAACTTCCAAGAACCTGTTGAACCTCATCTAAGGTTGTTGTATCAACTGTCCTGTTGTAGTAGGTTGTTATGTATCGTGTATTTATTGCAGTGGTTTCACAATACTATAACTTCTTATAATGTTGTATCCATTGTTCTTCATTATTACATTGATACTAGCATTAGTTCATTAATTATTATACTAATAATATATTAAGACTCTTTGTATCACTAATGGTACCTTGTAACTTGTTTTTTGTCTTTCGTCACTGGACTGAGCGAATTGACGTTGTGTTGACATTCTGCATTTGACGCTGACGCTGCCTTCACTTCCCTTCCATTGACGTTCAGTGTGAATCGACCGTAGGACAGTCTGCCGAGTCACAAATAATTACTCCCCCGGCAACGCGCGCCTGTCAGCATGGTTAGGTTACATTACACAGTGCCTTACAGCACTGTTTGGAGAGTAATACTCGTTTCGCGTATTTCTCTTGTCTCTTTTGCAAAGAAACGTCGGCTGCTGGGGGCTACTTGTTATTGATGTGTTGGCATAGAGTACCGTTGCGCTCGCTGGTAGCTGCAGAGCAACAAGAAGGCAGGGGCGCGTCCAGAATACGGAGCAGCTTCTTCCCGGACGTACCGGCGTGTTGTCTCGCCGCGTCCGTGACGGGAATAACGCGCCGTGCGGCCTGTAGCCGCGTCCAGTCGGCGTACGGCCACCTCTGACTTGGCAGGGCCCCAGCTCACCGCTCACCTGCTCTCCTCACAAGTGTCTTTAACTGCCACCTCGTCTCCCCTGGCAGAACTGGCAAATATGAAGAACTCTCTCCGCCGTATAGTTCCTGCAACCTCAGTGGTTCAGGAAATGCAGATAGAACGGGGAAAAATTACACTTGGAATGACGAATGACACACTCTTTAAATGTGTATACGTGCTACAGAAAGAGTCCGATACTATACACTTACAAGGTTGTGGCAAACGTACAGAGCATGTCACAGAGTTTTAGTATTATGCTTATTACCCTCTGCCTCGTGATGGCTGGGTGTTGCGTGCTGTCCTTAGATTAGTTAGGTTTAAGTAGTTCTAAGTTCTAGGGGACTGAAGACCATAGATGTTAAGTCCCATAGTGCTCAGAGCCATTTGAACCATTTTTTGCTTAGTATTAAGAAGCATAATGGAATGTAGATGGGTAGTGAAATGTAGCCGAGTTAAATAAAATTACTCTGAGGGAATGAAAGTAAAAAATGAGACATTAAAGTAGTCATTCGTTTTTTATATTTGAGAAGCAAAATAACTGACAATGGCAGGAATAGAGAAGATATAAAATTAACACATCTAGTAACAAGAGAAGAGAAATTTGTTAACATCGAATGTAAAGGCAAGATGGGACCTGGATAAGTTGACAGACCCAGAGGTTCTTGAGAATTTGAGAAGCAGCTTTAGGCAACGATTGACTACAACAGGGGAAAGGAAACAGCTTTATGAATATCAAGATCTCGGGCAGAAAACTAGTACTAAGCAAAGAAGGGAAAACGGAAAGGTGTAAGGAATATTAAAATCGTCATATCTTCTGAACGGTTTGCTTTAGGACGTTCAAACTGCACGGTTGGCCGCGGGGCATGATGGGAATTAGTATGAAGCCCACTTGCATTCGACTGATTCTTCAATAAGCAAAATTGGTGCATTTGTGGGACTGAGAATCCGCATTTCACGCTCGAGAAGTCTCTTCACCCTCAACGGGTGACTGTGTGGTGTGCAATGTCCAGTCACGGAATAATCAGTGCGATATTCCTTGAGGACACGGTGACTACTGTACGGTAGGTGAAGGTTTTGCAAAATGATTTCATCCCCATTTATCCAGAGTGACCCTTATTTCGACAAGATGGGGTTCATGTAAGACGGAGCTCAACACCATTGAAGCAGGAGAGTGTTTGGTGTCCTGGAGGAGCACTTTGGGGAACGCATTCTGGCTCTGGGGTAACCAGAGGCCTCTGACATGGGCCTCGATTGGCCACCATATGCTGCGGATCTGAAAACATGCGACTCCTTTTTGCTGAACTGAAAACACCTATTCAGGAGGTCATCGACAGCATCGATGTTCCGACAATTCAGAGGGTCATGCAAAATTTCACTATTCGTCTGCGCCACATCATCGCCAATGATGGCAGGCATATCGAACATGTCATAACCTAAATCCGAATACCTTTCGTGACGTTTACAAGTTGAATAAGGTGTGTACTGTGACAAAACAATTCCACCTGGTACGGAAGCTGAAAAAACGGGCTTGAAGAAGAATGTAATAATTCCATTTCCAAAGAAAGCAGTTGCTGACAGGTTTGAATATTACTTAACGGTCAGTTTAATAAGACATGGCTACGAAATAGTAACCCGTGTTCTTTATAGAAGACTGGAAAAACTGGTAGAAGCCGATCTCGGGCAAGATTAGTTTGCCTCCGGAGAAAAAGCGAACACGAGACAACACTGACCCTTTTCGTAGAAAAAATATTAAGGTAAGGCAAACGCACATGTACAGGATTGATAGAGAAAGCTTATGGCAGTGTTGACTTGAATACATTCTTTGAAATTCTGAAAATAGCAGGAGTAAAATAAAGGGTGCGAAAGGCTATTTACAACTTGTAGAGAAACCAGACGCCACTTGTAGGGTTCAGAATGGTTCAAATGGCTCTGAGCACTATGGGAGTTAACATCTGAGGTCATCAGTCCCCTAGAACTTAGAACTACTTAAACCTAACTAACCTAAGGACATCACACACATCCATGCCCGAGGCAGGATTCGAACCTGCAACCGTAGCGGTCGCGCGGTTCCAGACTGCAGCGCCTAGAACCGCTCGGCCACACCGGCCGGCCCACTTGTAGGGGTCGAGGGACATGAAAGGGAAGCTAGGAGTCCAAGGACATGAAAGGGAAGCAGTGGTTGAGAAAGGAGTGGGATAGGGTTGTGTCCTATCCCCAAAGTTTTTCAATCTGTACATTGAGCAAGCAGTAAAGGAAACCAAAGAAAAATTTGTAGAAGAAATCAAAATTTGGGGAGAAGAAATAAAAACTTTGAGGGTTGGCGACAACATTGTAATTCTTTCAGAGATAGCAACGGTCTTGGAAAAAGCAGTTGAAAGGGATGGACAGTTTCCTGAAAGAAGGATGTAAGGTGACCATGAACAAAAGCAAAACGTGGGTAGTGGAATGTATTTGAGTGGAATCTGAGGGAATTTGAATAGGAAACGAGATAGTAAACGTAGCTGATGCAATTTGCTGTGCCGGCAGTGAAATAACTGATGATGGACAAAGCAGAGAGGATGTAAAATATAAACTGGCACCGGCAAGAAAAGTTTTTCTGAAGAAATTTGTTGCCATCGAATTTAAGTGTTACGAAGTCTTTTTTGAAGTTATTTGTCTCCAGTGTATTCTTGAATGAGTGTGAAACGTTGACGAAGGACAGTTCAAACAAGAAAAGAGTAGAAGCTTGTGAAATGTGGTGCTGCAGAAGAATGCTGCAGAACAGTTGGGTAGCTCATGTAAGGGGGGTACTGAGTAGAATTGGAGAGAAAAAGAATCTGTGGCACAACTTGACTACAAGAAGGAATCGGTTGGTAGGACACATTCTGATGAGGCATTAACGGATCACCAATTTAGTACTGGAGGGTAGCGTGGAGGGTAAAATTCGTAGAGGGAGACCAAGAGATGAATACAGCAAGCAGATTCAGAATGATGTAGATTCCAGTAGTTACTCAGAGATGAAAATGCTTGCACAGGATAGAGTAGCATGGAGAGTTGCATCAAACCAGTCTTTCGACTGAAAGCCGCAACAACAACATAAAGGGGCATGCATATATGGAAGTGCAGTGTAGACAATAACGACAAGATGAGTATAGAAACTTCGGAAATGTGGTTCTGCCGAAGAATGGTGAAGATTAGATGAGTACAGGTCGAATAACTAATGAGGAAGTATTGAATTAAATTGGAGAAAAATAGTAATTTATAGTAAAAGTGGGCCAAAAGAAGGGATCCGTTGACAGGCCACGTACTGTGGCAACAAGGCTTGGTCAGTTTTGCAGAAGAGAGAAGTATGTGCGTGTGAGGCAAGAGGGGGGGGGGGGAGGGGGTAAAATTGTAGCTGGAGACCAGGGCTTGATTTGCAGACATAGAAAGAGTTGCACAGGATGCACTAACGTGTCCAGCTACGTCAAACCGCTCTTTAGGCTGAAGACGGTAACAGTCACTGAGAAGCAATATGAAATGGACGATTTCGTAAAATGAGTATTAGGGAAGTGGTATGGAAGACTTCGATTTAGGTTGGGAAGTTCTGGGAAAGTACAGTTCATCTGTCAGGGAATCCGCGCATGAGACGATAGAGCGACCCAGTCCGGTATTTCTCCACCGTTAGCATCATTATATCAACCCCCGGAGGCTCGGTTACCAACGCACGCCTCTTTGGTGGCGCTCGACTCGTAGGCGCGCTGGTTCGAATCCTCGTCTTGGAAACTTTTCAATGCCAATATTTGGGCGGCAAGGGGAGTTGGGGGTGGGGGTGGGGGTGGGGGGGGGGGGGCGTAAAGTTCGTTATCACCAGCCTTTGCGCCAATTTCCTGGATTAGTGGCAAGAAAACTTGACAGAGCGGTGATTCCTGTATCTGCTCCCGTGTCCTTATTTCCTGAATATGGGACTGATTTAGCTTTCTGAGGATCCTTATGAAGTAGGACATCGAAAGAACTGAGACACGCTGCTGTGATCGCACAACGGCTGTGCAGACCGCACAAAAGTGTTACACAGGTGCTGGCAATGCAAATGCGCATCTTTGTAAGAAACACGGTGTTGTCCTGGGGAAAACCTGTTTGGTGAATTTAGATAACCAGTATTTGTGGACGACTATGCGTGAATTCTGCTGCCACAACCTTATATCTCTCGTACTGATCTTGAGAGTAAGGTAAGGCGCATGTTGATGCAAATAAACCTGCATAAAGTACTACAGATCAGGCCAGGAAAAGCTATGGCAACGTAAACATGTCTGCACAAGATTGATGGAACGAAGGCTGCTTTATACTGCACGGTAGTATAAAGATTTAACTCTTAAATCGCAACTGTATAATAAAACTTACACACATTTTAAATTTATTGTGAGAAATACCCTTCTAAAAGTAAAAAAAAAAAGTTGAAAATAATACGGAACCACTGGCGTACGTAAGCCAGACGTACACTAGAAGCGGGTTATTGATGGTGCCCACGTAATGACGCAAACTTGTCGCTGGCGGTCGCAGATATACACAAACAAGATCGGCCTACTCCAGTACGTTTGGAATCTAAAATGCATGCCTTAAGAGCTAAGAGCACTTGCTCGTCTTCGTTACTGTGAAATACATCTCTTCTAATGAACGAGTGTCCACAGCTCTTAAGGTATGCATTTTGGAGCCCAGGGTTACCGGACATTATTTTTTATTTAGGTACATACTGCTTCCTCCAAAAATGTGGAAACCAAAGAAATTGCAATAAAAGAGATGTGTTTCACAGCGTCGAAGATGAACAGGTGCTGATAGCTGTTAAGGTAAGCATTTTAGAGCCCATATTTACTAGACTTTTTTCCTGGCTTTGGACCATACTACCAACCTTGAAAGTTCCTAACCCCACAATATTAGCAATAGCAGTACCGCTACATGTGTTCCTCTATCAGGGGTATCAGAACAAATTCCTCGTGTAGCGTTCGATTCTGTAATTTCCGGACCAGGATCCTTTGCTTCAGATTGATGCATTTACCCTTCCCCTTCTTCGCTTGAACTTTCAAACTTAATCGTGGAATCACTTTGTATTACAAGCCGCATTACTGTGTTCTCTGGAGGAGACACAAAAAAATTTTACCCGTCAGGTCTATTAAAAGTTTCCAACAGACGCCACGCTTTATCCAATACACGCATACTTTTTAAATTGATCATATGGTATTTACTTTTTAAGTAGTCGACAGCCGTTGTGATACCATTTGTGTAAACCGTAGCTGGAGACCACAAAGAAAAAAAAGAATTTTATTTACAAGACGGTTCCGTAGACAGTATGCCTAGTATAAGTGACAAAGAAAAAGCAGTGGGGTTTGGGTGGATTACGGTGCATAACGTAAGCGGAGGGTGCGCAGCGGTGCGTGGACGCGGAGATAACCGGCGAGTGGAGAGTGGAGAGGGGAGGGGTAGGTGACCGCCAGCCCTTAATTAGAGCACGCGCGGCAAAAACTTTTTAACGAGCAGCCGGCCGGGCCACCAGCCTGCTAGAACCACCGGCAAAACTCCTTCCTTACGTGCTGTTCCAGCCGAACCTGCGACTATCTTTGTAAAAATGGCGACACACACATAAAGAATGGCCCGAACGAAAGCAAATTGTGTTCGTGAGTACAACGCTGTACTGAAACGTCCCCATTCAACACTTATACAAGACTGTGCTTAACCTGACACACAATATTATTTAGCGCAACGCAATCTGACTTTCAAAAATCCCTACAAAAGAATGGCCCTGACTAACATTAAACTACACCTTTCAGAAATCACTTACCTCACAAAAATCTTCGTTACTCGAACTACTGCAATACAGCGAGCGCCACTACTGCCAGCTAAATAAAAGATTCAAACTACAGAAGGCACTAACTACTGATAGGGATAGTTAGCAAATGAAAGATTTTAATAGAGAACAAACACTGTATTTACCTTAATATTCATAATATATATAGCAGTTCAATTTCAAAACTTCCGCCATCTCTCTCCCCACATCCACCACTGCTGGCGGCTCACCTCCAACTGCGCAACGCTACGCACTGTTCACATCCAGCTGCCGCTGCCCAACACTACAATGGCAGACAACAATGCAAACTAGCCACAGACTGCGCACAGCACAGCCAGTGATTTTCATACAGAGCGCTACGTAACGTTGCCAATAAGAAAACATAAACAGCCTACTTACAGTACCAGCAGTTCCTAAAGCTGTGCAGAGATGACATACGCTGAATCACCCAGAAAGAGCATGCTGATTGTGCGAAGAGATGCGGTGAAAGGTGCCAACGATGCGGTAACCTAAACTTAGTTCGGTTTTGACTGGCATTATCGTCGCTTTTGACTGTTAAATTACTTATTTATAAAATCGAATATTGCAATGTCGCCACTTTACCTTTTTGACATGCTCTAGTGGCTATACAGTACAAGTTCATAGTGAACCGAATGAAAACAAAAGTAATTATGAGCACAAAAAAATGAGATTAGCGATAAATTTAACATAGGAATTGGTGACTACCATACAGGATGAGTAAAGGAATATCGCTACTTTGAAAGCAAATAACACAGGACGGACGAAGCAAGGAGTATATTAGAAGCAACTTAGCACAGGAAAAGAGGGCATTACTGGCCAAAAGAAGTCTAGTAGTATCTAATGTTGGCCTTAATTTGAGGAAGAACTGTCTAACAATGTACCACTTGAGAATAGGATTCAATGGTACTGATTCGTGGGCTGCAGGGGAATTGGCAGAGAAGGGAACCGGGACGTTTAAGATGTGGTGCGTTAGAACGATGCTGAAAATTAGGTGGAGTGATAAACACGAAGGATCAGGCGATGCCAGTTGTCCTTTTCAACGGCCAGGGCTGCGAAGGCGGTTACAGACTGTTTACAGTGATGACTCGAGAAAGGCTTAACTGTAAAACTGAAGAGCCAGTGTGTGAATGTGAATAATACTTCCGTAACTACTGTACCTATTACATTTCAAAGTATATAAAATGTAAACAGGTTTGTGTGCATGGCTATGATTTGCACCTACGCAGCCGGTAATGTAATTTTCTGTGCGATATAATTACGTTCCCCATAAATAAATGGCTGGAGAAATGTTTTAACTGCTAGATTCAGATCATTTTAAATTAATTGACATCATCTCAGCTTTTCAGTAAAGTGGAATGCAATCAGTCAATAAAATTAGACAATGTTCCTTCCTTCTGCGTGTAATTCTAAGGAAACCTATATGTTCAGCATTTTACCCCCAAAGATACGTCAGCTTAATTAGTTACGTCTTACCTGCATTTCGAAAAACATAATACACATCAGTACATTAATCAGTCTTAAATTATGAAAAGACTGGTTTCACTCAGAAGAATGAGGGTGTACCTGAGATGACAAAAACATCGATGAGCTGTTTCAGTTGACCGAATATATGGTTCAACCGGTGAAGAAACTATAGACTAGTTTCACTTGAAAGAATGAATAATTCAGTCAATATGCAAAACTACAACTGACTGTATCTGCTGATTTCAAACGGTTGCTCCCACAGATTGGTTTCACTCAAAAGGACGAACGAATCATTCAGCCGATACTTTAAACTACAACCGAATGAGTCGACTGTTTTCCAACATCCGTCTGTATCTAATTGTCCCATCGCTGGGACGTAGGTTCTAGTGCTACTCCGAGATGAAGAGGCCGGCACAAGAGATCAATTCGTGGCGGGGCACATCAAGCCAATCAGAGGACTGATGACTTCTTTTTTTTTTAAAAAAAAAAAGTCGTTTCCAAGTGGAATAGAGCAAAAATTGTAAGCTTCAGCATGTGCCAAAATTTTAAAAATTATATGTCGCCTCCAGTCAGAAAAAACGAGAATTTAATGCAAAAGATACCAACAGGCGAGGAGTGACACTAACAAGGAGAACGCACAGAAATCGGATATTTGTAATTTCTTATATTTTTGGTATGTGAAGTTCAGAACTCAAATATCAACTTCCCAAAGCAGTTTGATGCAAATCTCAAAAATTCTGGAGAAAACCTTTTACACCCTAATATAAGGACAACTTTTGGGGGGGGGGGGGGAGGGGGCGGGTAGGGTCATTGCAAAATTGAGTTGCATCTTCTACTAGCGTTTCCGTGAAGCGGAAAATACATAAAGATGGGAGAAAAGTAGTGCTATAACTAGCGCTAAGTGCTGGTTATAGCTCTCAAAAGAACACCATTTTCTAATAAATGGGAGCTGCGGCTACTGCAGCACAATGGGAAAGTCGTGTGGGAAAATGCAAATAATACCATAAGGCCCCATATCGACATAGTACAAAGTAATAAACCGGACAATAGCGACAAAATCCAAGCTTTACACCATCAAGTTAAAACCGTCAGCCGGACGTGGAAATTGTAATTCAGAGGACACAATCGAAAATCGTTTTGAGTGCCCAAAGGTTGTCGCTATATGGCACACGGCATGAGACATGATTCGATTGATCAGTAGAACAGACACGCAATATAAGGGTTTCTAACGCCATGATACACGAATAGAAACTGTTTATCAAAGAAAAGAGACACGCAACAACGTGGATCATGCGCACACTAATGGCTCTGAGCACTATGGGACTTAACATCTATGGTCATCATTCCCCTAGAACTTAGAACTACTTAAACCTAACTAACCTAAGGACAGCACACAACACCCAGTCATCACGGGGCAGAGAAAATCCCTGACCCCGCCGGGAATCGAACCCAGGAACCCGGGGGCGAGAAGCGAGAACGCTACCACACGACCACGAGCTGCGGACATGCGCACACAATTCATATAATTTTTGCTCTTAAATTAACGGACAACTTACAGTATCTGCCATACTTGTGGGATGTGTACGAGAAAGTATCTCGTTATCCTAAATACAGGATTACGTAGCGAATTTTCTCAAGATTCCGATCTGTAAAGCTTAAGATAATATTTTGACATAAAATATTACTTAAAAAAATAAATTTAATGTGAATTCTACAAAAGTATCATTTAAGAAATAAGCTCAAGGGACAATATTTGCAGATTGCCGTTCTAAAGACTGAAATGTGAACATGTTGTAACGTATATAATTATTTTTAAAAACAGTTTCTTCTCTGTTATGTGGCGATGTCATATGAAACTATTAAGTGCTAAATAAATATCTTTAAAAAATGTTGGTAATCGCTGATTCTAGTCTCGTTTATGTCATTATTTTTTCGTTTTTCCTTACGGTCACTTCGAATACCTAAGTCATTTCAATGTAAAATTCATCAAACATATGCTAATTAATGTATATCTGTCATGTTTTATTTATAATTACATATTGCATACAAAATTCACTTTTCGTTGGAAATATAAATTCCTATTTACCGATTTTTATAAAATATTGACAGGAAAGAATGTTTAAATTTAAAGGAAACGCATTACAATTTTTTTCATCCTTTTCAATTTTACGCTTCACGGAAATGCTCATGGAACACGTTTATAAATTTTACCATAGCTGTAAATCAGACCCAAATCACATAAGTACCAAGAGAGCATTCAATAGTCTTGCAAACCGACAGAAGGATGCGTGTAAAAGACTCTCGGAAAACTTCAAAGTCGATTTTCGTGAGCGTCTGCAACACTTGCATCGAACTGCTATGGTAGAGTGATATTTTAATTTCGGAACTTCATTTACCATAAATATAAGTTAGTATAAAATATTGCCGTGCGGCCTCCTAGTAATTATCCTACCCTCAGGGGAAAGAGTAAACGATAAGTAACCAACAAAATACTCCATTATTTTTTAGGCGTGAAAGCGCGTCTGTTTATTATTTAAAAGACTAGAATCACGTGACTCGCAGCTAAACTGGGCAGTCCATTGCACACAGATGACATAGTGACCCTACGGTCGCAGGTTCAAAACCTGTCTCGGGCGTGGAAGTGTGTGCTGTCCTTACGTTAGTTAAGTTTAAGTAGTTCTAAGTTCTAAGGGACTGATGACCACAGAAGTTAAGTCCCATAGTGCTCAGAGCCATTTGAACTTAATATTGACAATAGCAATGTCCACTACGTCCCTTGCCCTCAGGCTTGCATTCACTGCTAGTCGGTTCGGTCTGAGATGTGTTTCTTCGCCAGTGTTAGTTGTACGTAACAGTGATTCACAGCAGTGTGCATAGGTTTACTGATGAGGAGCTGGCCGATACGCACCTCGCGTATGTACTCACTGAGTGAATTAGAACAGAGTCACAACGACTCTATATTGAACTGTTCCCGCAACGATGGAAAACATCTCTCAGACATTTATATGTCTGAGGGTTGTTGCGTTACATTGCTTATATGTTGTACGTTTTCGTGATGGTATATTACTGTAATAAAAAACCGAATAAGTCATAAATGCGTTATTAGCCTTTAATGGGCCACTCTAGATCACGGACCCGGTATACCAAAATCCTAAGAAATTCTCCTTAAAGTACCTGCGAAATTTTAACAGAGGAGTTCGAATTCTCGCTGAGTAGAACAATCTACACGCAGTCTGCAAGAAACGTGCATCGAACATCAATACCACATTAGCCGTCTACGCTCTTTTAAATTTGCGGTGGCTGCCATTGTAGATGTATTTGTGTTGGTCATTTCATGGATTGTGTCAACGGTCAGTTATTGACTTAAGCTGCGACATCACGCTGAGGTGAACTTCCTAATATCGTGTCGGACCTCCTTTTACCCTGCATACTGCAGCAGCTTGGCGTGGAATGGTGTCAACAAATTGTTGGAAGCCACTACAGAAATACTGAGCTATGCTACCCTTATAGTCATCCATATTTGCGAAAGTGTTGGCGGTGCAGGATTTTGTGCACTAAATATCCTCTTGAGAACTTCTCATAAATGTTCGATGGGATTCGTGTCGGACGTTCTGGGTGACCAAATCATTCATTGTCCAGAATGTGCGGCCAACCAGTACCGAACAACTGCGACCCGGTGACGTTGTTAGGGAACATGAAATCCGTGAATGGCTGCAAATGATCTCAAAGCAGCCAAGCATAACCTTTTCCAGTCTGTGATAGGGTCGGTTGAACCAGAGAACACAGTCGAATCCATGTAAACGGAACCCACACCAATATGGAGCCACCACCAGCTCACACAGTGCCTTGTTGACAACTTGGTCCATGGCTTTGTGGGCTCTGCGCCACACTCGACCCCTACCATCAGCTCTTACCAACTGAAATCGGGACTTATCTGGCCACACCACGGTTTTCCAGTCGCGTGTGGTCCAACCGATATGGTCTCGAGCCCAGGAGAGGCGCTGCAAGCGATGTCCTGCCTTTAGCAAAGGCACTCTCTTCGGTCGTCCGCTGCCATTGCACATTAACCCAAACTTCGCCGCACTGTCCTAAAGGATGCGGTGGTCACACATCCCACATTGATTTCTGCGGTAATTTCACGCAGTGTCGCTTGTTTGTTAGCACTGACAACTCTATGCAGACGCCTCTTCTTTCGGTGAAGGTCGTAGTTCACTGCGTTGTCCGTGGTGAGAGGTAATGCCTGAAATTTGGTATTCTCGACACACTCTTGACACTGTGAATCGCGGAATATTGAATTCCCTAACGATTTCCGAAAGGGAATGTGCCATGCGTCTAGCGTCGGCATTCAGAGTCTGTTAATTCCCATCGCGCGGCCATACTCACGTCGCAAACATTTCACATGAATCAGCTGAGTACAGATTATAGATCCGCCAATGCAGTGCTCTTTTACAGCTTGTGTACGTGATACTACCGCCATCTGTATATATGCATTCGCCTTCCCATAAGTTTTGGTTCAGATGGCTCTGAGCACTATGGGACTTAACATCTGAAGTCATCAGTCCCCTAGAACTTAGAACTACTTAAACCTAACTAACTTAAGAACATCACACACATCCATGCCCTAGTCAGGTTTCGAACCTGCGACCGTAGCGGTCGCGCGGTTCGAGACTGAAGGGCCCATAAGTTTTGCCACCTCGCTGTAAGTCAGGTCGGAGCCATACGAACGGAGTGTAAATCGTGACCACTTTTCATGCACCGCTCTAATAGGTCGCCATATAACAGCAGATCCGTTGTTGTAAATTGTTTTCTTTTATATTTCGCTCGCTCATCAAACGTAATATGTCTTCATACTCAGTATAGCATCACGTATGTACACATCAATCTTCTGAGGACTAAGCTTGAAACGCTGCAAATATTTAAAAAAATAGCAACACGGTGTATGTTGTTATTACACAACCTATTACAGTAGTGTATAACAAGAGCTCACATTTTAGTTATTGGCCATAAGCTGATCCGTTTTGCTTTCTCTGTTCAACGAAGCCGTGGAACCACCTTACCAACTGGGAAGAGGCCCCGCACCAAGACAGTTCATGTCCTCTCATTTCACGCCTTTCCTTTTTACACGAAGTGGTGTTGCCAGTTTTCAGTTGCTGGCCCCCTGCCACCTGCCACCAGATTCGGTGGGGAACCACCTGACTCATCAACATCGCGATGTTGCGGCGTCGCGGGCGGCTCGTGTTTGTTTGCACTCGGCGCTTGCAGCGTGTTATTTCTGACACGTGAGTTTTATCTGTCACTGGCGCTCGTGCCAACTATTACTCCCAGTTAAGCGGCGCGTCGACTGTTTTGGCGTCTCAAAAAATAAATAGGTACGGTTTAGCACTCAGCAGTCACTGTCCTGCCTTGGGAGTGGTTTGAAGGTTGTCAGGCGAAATATCTAAAGAGGAAGTAATGATATTCCGCAAATTTGTTCGGAAAATGGCGAATAAACTATCCGCTGTGGAAAACTTCGAAAACCACTATCCCTATACTGTCGGAACATTGAAATGAAGCTCCTAGACTCGTTATTACGCAATTTCATCGCGTATCTGAAACATTCCGTGAGGGCGATGATGAGGAGGAATCAGTACGCGAAGAAGTTGGATACTGAAGTATTAAGGATTGAAGAGATACGCTTAAAGTTCTCTAAGGCTGCAGATACTGTAATAAAGAATAGCTCAGTATTCAGTTCAGTTGAAGAGGAATGAACATCCCAAAAAAGGACAGTCATAGAAATTGGAAAGGAAAACATAGTTACAAAGGAGGTAACTGCGAAGAAACTGAGTAAAAAAAAGAAACATTTCAGTTCATCGATGAAAGAAGGAAGTACCAAAATGTTCAGGGAAATTCAGGAATACTGAAACAGAAGCCACTGAGGAATGAAATAAATAAGAAGTTCAGGGAACCTAAGACGAAAAGACTATGAAACAAGTGAAGAAATCGAAAAACAAGTGACTGTCGGAAGGACTGACTTAGCATACAGGAAAGTTAAAATAACCTTCGGTGAAATTAAAAGAAATGGTCGTAATATTAAGAGTGCAACCGGAATTCCACTGCTAAACGCAGAGGAGAGAGCGAATAGAAGAGTACATTGAGGGCCTGTATGAGAGGGAAGATTTGTCTGATGTGATAGAACAAGAAACAGGATTCGAGTTAGAAGAGATAGGAGAGACAGTATTAAAATCAGAATTTAAAAGAGGTTTGGAGGATTTATGATCAAATAAGGCAGAAGGGATAGATAACATTCCATCAGAATGTTTAAAATCATTAGGGGACGTGGCAACAAAACGACTCCTCACGTTGATGCGTAGAATGTGTGAGTCTGGCGAAATACCATCTGACTGACGGAAAAATATCATCCACTAAATTCCGAAGACTGCAAGAGCTCAAAAGTGCGAGTATTATCGCACTATCAGCGTTAACTGCTCACGCAGCTAAGCTGCTGACGAGAATAATATACAGAAGAATGGAAAAGGAAATTGAGGATGTCTGACGTGGCGATCAGTTTGTCTTTAGGAAAGCTAAAGGCACCAGCGAGGCAGTTCTGATCTTTCGGTTGATAATAGAAGCAAGACTAAAGAAAGATTGAGACACGTTCACAGGATTTGTCGACCTGAAAAAAGCGTTCGACACTGTAACATGGAGCAAGACGTTCGCAATGTTGAGAAAAATAGGCGTAGGTTACAGCGAGAGACGGGTAATATACAACTTGTACAAGAGCAAAGAGGGAATAATAAGAGTGGAAGGCCAAGAATGAGAGGCTCGGATTACAAAGGATGTAAGACAGGGATACAATCTTTCGCCCCTCCTGTTCAATCTATACATACAAGAAACAATGACGCAAATGAAACAGAGGTTCAAGAATGGGATTAAAATTCAAGGTGAAAGATTATCAATGATAAGATACGTTGATGATATTGCTTACATGAATGAAAGTGAAGAAGAATTACATGATCTACTGAATGGAATGAATTGTATTATAATGAGTACGTTACCTGCAAATAAAGTTAATATTTTTACTCAGAATATTCGTGATTTCTTCGATTGAAGATGTTATGTGGGATTCCGCTTTGAAAAGCAGTTGCTTGAAATGAGAAAAAAAGGATTACCATGGTAAGAGGAAGAAATGTTGTCTAATCAATTCATAACATTTATAGTAAGTATGATTGAAGAAATAAAAAACAGATTAACAGAAAATTTGACGTTGATGAAAAAAATTTCCAGAATAAGTGTTGAGCAATAACTTAATCACAACAAAGAAAATCTGATTGGTATAATGACTCAGTTCAATAAAAGTGTAGAATTTATAGCAAGAGTGGATGATCAGTGGCGACAAATACATTTGTTGAACCGGAACAAGACCAAAGATACAAAAAAAGTTTTGGAATAAAGTATTGCATTTCAAAGATGCTCGATGGGAATCCAGATTTGAAGAATTAGCGACCTTTGCGATTACTCTCATAATACCGCCTCATTCAAGATCCAATATTGAGAGACTATTTAGCAGTATGAATGTAATACAAAACAAGCAGAGGAATAGAATGAAGTTAAATCTTTTAAATGCTATATTACGAATACGCTGTGGTTTGAGGTTGGAAGGAAAATGCTGCAACGAATATGAAATTCCAGTGAACGTTGTAAAACAAATCTGTAACAAAGAATCGTATGTCTGAAATCGACGATGATGATGATGATGCAGACAAAAATAATTCATCTGAAGATGACAAATTCATTTAAATAATTAGCTGTTGTTATAGAATTTGTTGTATTTTCCTGACCTTGACTTGCTGACTTACTTACTGTACGTTCGTTTAATGATTGTGAATATATTATTGCTTAATGATAAAGGAAACGAATGACAGATATACTTATTGTTTTCTTTCATAATAATTTTAAAAAATTAGTGGAGTTTTTTAGCGATTATGAGAGTATGGGCACTTTTGTTAGCGGTTTTCTGTTGGTTTCTTCCACTTGGAACTGGTGGGGAGCTCACTTTAACTGTTGGCAACACTGGTGGTAGGCCGTCTGTTAACACGTTAGGGAATATCTTCCATGGTTGAAGAGAGAGCTGCAGACGGTAAAAGCTGTAGAGGAAGACAGAGATTGCGATACACACAGAAAATAATTGAGGATGTAGGTCACAAGTGGTACTCTGAGATGAAAAGGCTGGCACAGGAGATGAACTCGTGATTAGAGATTAGATTAGATAATTTTTTCGTTCCATAGATCCGTGCTGAGAAGATCCTAGTGGATGTGGAACATGCGTTAATTTTTTATTTTTATTTTTTTATAAAAAGCTAATATAACAATACTAATAGTATGAATATATATACAATACATCATTTGTTTCTATCAAAAAATTCGTCAATGGAGTAGAAGGAGTTGGCCACTTGTAAGTCTTTCAGGCTCCTTTTAAACTGATCGTTATTTGTAACTAAATTTTTTATGTTTGCTGGCAAATTATTGAATATGAGTGTTCCTGAGTAGTGGACCCCTTTTTGAACTAAAGTGAGTGCTTTTAAGTCCTTGTGCAGATCATTTTTGTTCCTGGTATTGTATTATGAACTGAACTGAACTGTTTGTTGGAAAAAGAGATATATTATTTAGGACAAATTTGATTAAGGAGTAAATATACTGAGAGGCAGTAGTTAGTATACCCAGTTCTTTGAAGAGGTTTCTACAGGACGTCCGTGAATTTACTCCACAAATAATACGTATTACACGCTTTTGGATTCTGAAAACTTTTGTTTGACTTGAAGAGTTACCCCAAAATATTATACCATATGACATTATGGAATGAAAGTAGGCAAAGTATGCAAGCTTTTTCATATTTATGTCGCCTATGTCTGCTAACACTCGAATTGCAAATATAGATTTGTTAAGGCGTTTCTGCAGTTCTGTGATGTGCTCCTCCCAACTGAATTTATTATCAAGTTGTAATCCGAGGAATTTAAGACTATCCACCTCTTCTATCTGCTCTTCTTCATACTTTATGCATATGCTGGGTGGAAACCTCTTACAGGTTCTGAATTGCATATAGCGAGTCTTTTCGAAGTTTAATGTCAGTGAGTTGGCTTCAAACCATTTATTAATATCCATAAAAATATCATTGGCAGATCTTTCTAGAACTACACTCGACATACGTGGTGGACCGTATCAAACCAATCAGAAGATTAATGACTTGGAATGTACCTAATGACGTAGATGTAGACGGTACTTTGCAAGAAGACGCACACGCACATATACACACAGACACACACACGGATACTTCCAGAAAACAAATAGTGGACCCTTTTAGAGGTTTCCATTTCACTCCAGATTTATTGTCGAAGCATTGAATATAGAGTACATCAAATAATACATTTACAGTCGAGTAGCACAAACGTTTCTGAGGTACCAGGCATCGACGGTGTATCCTCCACAAGCGGCCATGCAGGTGCTGACTCTGGCATTCATTCGATCGTACAGGTGATACGTTACATCACGCCTGCCCGACCTGTTCACATACTTCTGTAGGATTTGTTAGTTGACAAGTCGCTCGAGTTACTTCTGGTCATATTGTATCCCACACGTGCTCGATTGGAGACGAGTCTGGCGATCTTACTGGCCAGGGAAGCTGCTACATGTCTTGCACGTCGCGTTTCATGGACAGTGTGTGGGTGAGCATTGTCCTGTTGAAATAGCACGTCACCTTGCTTTTGCAAGAACGGGTCTAACAACATTCTGCAAGTACCAAGCACTACTTAGCGTCCCTTCCAGAAACACCAGTCGTGAAGGAGAGTTGTAGCTTATCGCATCCCAGACCATAAGGCCTGGGACGGAGCCACTTTGCCTTGGGCGAATGCACTCTAGAAGACAGCACTCACCATGTATACGTCGTAATCGGAAAAGACCATCCTTTGCATGCAGGCAGAATCTGATTTCCTCGCTGAAGACAACAGCGCGCCATGCCATCTACCAGGAGATCCTCCGACGGAACCGTATAGCCGTACACGTCGATGCTGTGGCGTGAGTGGAAGACGGGCTAGAAGTTTGCATTCCCGTAGTTCCTTTACTAAAAATCGGTTCGCACAGTTCTTATTGACTCGTCTAGGTTCACAAGTTCAAATGGTTCAAATGGCTCTGAGCACTATGGGACTTAACATCTGAGGCCATCAGTCCCCTAGAACTTAGAACTACTTAAACCTAACTAACCCAAGGACATCGCACACATCCACGCCCGAGGTAGGATTCGAACCTGCGAGCGTAGCAGTCGCGCGGATCCAGTACTGAAGCGCCTAGAACCGCTCGGCCACCGCGGCCGGCGATTCACAAGTGCTCTTTATCTGTGCTATGGTATTTGTATGATCTGCCACTGCTATCTTTGCAGTACGATTATCCTGGCCAGCGTCTGTGCTGTGTGGAGATGCAGAACTTCGTCTACAGCTGGGCAAATATTCACTTGACCACTGATACCTGCGTCGTTACACAACAGACACAGCTCGTCCAACTTGTGTGGCAATTCCCCGAAAGGATTATTCCGCCACTCTGAAGACCACAGTTTGACCCCTTAAAGGGTAGACGCAGAAGGCGCTGTGATAGCGATGCCAATACACTATCTGTTGGCGGACGACGCTGAAATCGTTATCAGCACATCTGCTGTCCTCCAGGTGGTAGATGCCATCATTAGATCAAAATCGACATCATCTTTACCGGTATACTGATTTTTTTCGGGCTGCTTACTCTTTCGGAGCTCGAACGTTAACATCACTCCCTTGTGCCAGCTGTCAAAGAAAACCGTATGAAGGAGAGTGATCCCATTCGGAGGAAAGTGAGTTCGTAGAGGAGAACTGCCATGCAGGTCTCAGTGCAATAGCTCCACATTAAAACTGCACCAGATGTGTAGAAATAATATGGCGTACTGACTGTCGATTTGAAGCTAAACTCAAATGCACAGCACATTGTTGTTGCTTGTTACATACCTCTCTGTGCTGGAAAGCACCAATCTCGAATCGTCTGCAGGTCTTCCTACATTTCGCTACATTCTTCGTACCTTGCAACCTTTCTATAAGAGTACAACATCGTCCACAGAGACCCTCACGCAGCTACCGATGTCGAAGTTACGCCGTATTTCATTCTTTCGAAGTTACGCCGTATTTCATTCTTTCGGAGTTACGCCGAGTTTACACCTTTCCTTCACCTTGTTTAATACGAGTAATTATCTTTCACCTTCATTTCGATTGTAAAGAACTGGAAATTATTTGAATGCACGGTGTATGTTCCTTCGAAAGAACTGGAAATTCGTCATTCTTCCCACGGTAACAACAGGTTCGCTGAGTCAAGTACGCCATCTAACCCAAATCCGTTACGCCTCACCTTATTCACACAGAGCGTGGAACGCAGCAACCAGCCGATCGCTTCACGCGGCGCTAATGAGAGGTAATTTACTGCAGTCTCATAAAGGAAAGCGCACCAGGTCCAGTTGGGTTTTGCTGGCCTGGCGTGTGGTGGGCCATGACACAGAATTGCAGTACATGTTCGCGCCGTGTCTGCTGCACTTAGTGCTTCTATCTCTCTCTCTCTCTCTCTCTCTCTCTCTCTCTCTCTCTGTGTGTGTGTGTGTGTGTGTGTGTGTGTGTGTGTGTGTGCGAGCGCGCATATGTGCACAGCCTTCGCACGCAAGTTTGCTTACCCAAGCACGAGTACGCGTGAGTAACGCCTATTTATACCTGCACTGGGCTTGGCGACAGACGCTGCATCGTAGATTTGGCATCCAGCCTTGATTCCAGAAAATTTGCTGCAGAGGCTGTACAGATCTTATACCAATTGATTACAGCTACGGCGAAAGGGAAAAAGAGACGCAGATCCCACGTGAAGTGTTTCGCATCATATAGTACACGCCAAAGTGTGAGAGACAAGGAAACCGATAATTTCTACGCGCTTATGTGATGAAGTTAAGTGCAGTAGAAGTGTGTCCCTTAAACTGTGCCCACATGTGGGGAAGCGAAGACGCCTTTTATGTAAAATTCAAAACACGCCTGGAAATTAAATACTGCTATTGCAGCAAGAAAAAGGCGATTAATTTGTAAAACGAATTGTTGTATACTTGCTGCGGAAAATGGTCATTCACAATAAACTTGATACTGAAGACGTATATGGCCCCGCTTACTAACCCAGACGTTTTACCTTTAATGAGAGGAAGCTGCTGGTGAAAGACAGTAAACCATTCCGCCCACCATGAGCGGACGGCGTGACGCCAGCTGATACCAGTTAGATCCGGAGTTGGATACAAAGCTGTCTGTATTGCAGTTCAGTGGATAGCCAGAGATATATGACTTTATCGGAATCAACAGACGCCTTCGCTGACAGAAGCCTTATGAACATAGCTAAACCGTTTGCTGAGCGATTGAGGGCACCACCAAGGCTAATAGAAGGTTTTTGTTTGTATCTCCTATTTCCTTTGTTTTATGTTGCTCACCCACAGTGTTAGAGCGACTTTGTGCAAGAATAGGAGCTGTTCCGTGCCGCGATTACTTCCAAAGCGATGAACAGCTTCCGGGAATGACACAAGCACTTTGTTATCGTTAATGGGCGCCTCTTGGTGAGTGTTATCTTTAAAGCATAAATAAAAGAAAAACTTGCATCACATATGGTTTTGCCAAACAAAAGATGCTACTGTTGTGACCATGTGACAGCACGTGTCACAGCCTCAGTCCAAATATACTCTTTTTTGGCAGTCATGGCTGCAAAATGTATTGGACAGTATAGTAACCAATGTGCTTTAATAAATAGTTTCAGTATTTGTGAAAGATTAGCTAATCTTCCCGATAGTTTTCATTACTCTGAAAGTATTTACTAGTTTTAATCCGTAACATTTTGGTAGGACATCATAATCAGAAGGCTGGTTTCATACAGCTCTTCACCCCATTCTATCCTGTGAACGACTCACCATCTCTGCACAGCAGCCTATGTATTCAAGCCTTGGTCTCCCTCTAAATTTTTTACCTCCCTCACTTCCCCCCACCTAAATCTCCTTTCAGTCAAGTTATGCAATAAATTACTTTTCTCTCCAATTCGATTCATTACAATAGTTACGCGATCACCTCATATAATCTTCAGGATTTTAATACCTGAACTCTGCCCGTACTTTCAGTGTCTCGTTTCTTGAACTGATGTAATTCGGGTACATTCCACTACCCTTGCTTTTCTTTTGTTGATATTTGTCTTACAACGTCTTTTCAAGACACCATCCATTACGTTCTGCTGGTCTTCCAGATCCTTTGTCGCCCCTAACAGAATTACAGTGTCATCAGCAAACCTCATTTTTTTTATTTTTTCATGCTGGACTTTAATTTCCTGTCCGTATATCTCTTTTGTTTTCTTTACTGTCTGCTCAGTACATAGATTGAATGACTTCGGTGACTGGCTACAGCTCTGCCTCACTCCCTTGTTAACTTCTGCTTCCCTTCTATGCCATTCGAGACTTACAAACGCAGTCTGGTTTGTTTACAGGTCATGAAGAACCTTCCGCTGCCTGTTTTTTATCCCTACTACCTTCAGAACTTCGAAGACTCTATTACACTCTACATTGTCAAAAGCTTTGTCTAAATATACAATTGCTAAAAATTATGTTTAATTTCATTCATGGTAAACGATGTTTTTGGAACACCTGCAACTGTGTCATTCGTTATTTAAATCGTAAATGTTGGTGTGCCTATCTTCAACATGTGTTCCAAGATAAGTCGTAGGGTCAGTACTGCCTCGCGTGTTCCTACATTTCTCCGGAATCCGAACTGATGTTACCCGAGGTCGGCTTCTCCAGTTCTCCCATTCATCTGAAAATAATTCGTGCCAGTATTTTGCGGCCATGACATATTTCAGCGTCTGCCCTGTTTGGTGTTGTAATTATTGCATACTTCTTGAGGTGTGACGGTATTTCGTCTATCTCATATATCTTGAAAACCAGCCAAGCAGCTTAATAATTCAGAGAGAATGTCGTCTGACTCCAGGTAACTGTTTTCGACATAAGTCATTTAGTACGTTATCACATTCTTCTCGTACTATCCCAGCTCTCATCTAAACTTCAATTACTTTCACTTCCCTTTCCATAATATTGTCTTCAAGTTCGTGTCCCTTGTATAACCCCTGTGTGTATTTTTCAGTATTTGATCATTCTCTTCTTTGTACAGTACTGGCTTGCCATGTGACCTGCTGATATTCATACAACTACATCCCTTTTGTTGAAATGTCTCTTTAATTTTTCTGTAAGCCGTCTTTATCTCTCTCGTAGTCATGCATACTTCTACGGCTTTGCATTTCTCTCCTGTAGCCATACCTGCTTTGTCATTTTGGATTTTTTTTCCTATCTTGTTGCTTAGACGCGTACGTTTCCTTTACTGTGCTTCATTTGCTGTTTTATATATTTTTTTTTCGGTGTCTCGCGTGTTACCCAAGTATTTTTACTGAGCTTTGCCGTTTTTCCTGTTGAGTCCTATACTGCCTTCTCTATTTCGTGTCTCAAAACTACCCAGTGGTCTTCTATAGCGTCCTCTGCCCCGTTTCTGTCAGTCATTGCCTAATTACCTAAGTCTTAACAACGTCTGGTTTTTGTAACTTATGTAGGTCCCCCTCCTGATATTCTACCCAATGTCTTGTTTCGCGTTATACTGATGCCATTCGGCAAGTGTGGAGTATCGAAAGAAAACTATTGATACTTGAGTCATGAGTAATGTCGTGCTCATAAAACTATTAAAAGAAAGGTACCGGTACCTTGAATTATCGATATTTATCTTTGTAAAAAAAAATTAGAGTAGATGCTTGTGATCGGTTGCAGTGTCTCTATCTCTCTTTTTCAAATCTGATAGTCGATTTCACAACTTTCAAACAGAATAATACAATCGTTAAACAGCGCAATGTTTTCATTTCAGATACCATATTTTTTGTTTTGGAGCCTGAATTATGAAATTACAGTGTAGTTTATGAGCGAAAGAGCTAAATAGTTCCAAATTACGTTTCTTTTTATACAAAAATCACGCCCTTTTTCCACCACTGTCGTCACGTGTTATACTATCAAATATGTAACAGAATACTCACTCTTATTAGCTGGCCATTGTGATGGGGTGTTTTCTTAAAGACTTTTTCGTGTCTGAAGTGTTTTCCGAAGTCTTTTTAAACAGATTTTTGCATCGATATTCATTATTATGCCCTTTACCAAAATACTGATAAGTTCCACATGTGGCAGACGTTAGTAGTTGTTGCACGTAAACTGTTTTAAGGAACAATACAAATACAAACAACTTATCGAATCTTAAAAAGGAAGGGATTGCAAGTGAACGAAATGCGATCAAGGCGTTGCTAAGGTTGGCAATTGACGCTAGATTTTTTCGGACAATATCTCCGGCGCACATTCGCGCATCGCTCTTTCAATTTTTGGCCTTTGGTGTTCGCGCATTCAGTATTGTTGAAAGCGTTGAATTTTTGGTGAATAACAAACATGTAATAAATTCTTAAGAGGATTATTCTATACGGTTCAAGGCCAAGTAACTTTTATTGAATGCTGCACGCCCTTCAAAGTACATGATACTATTTTTCAACAGTCACCAAGTTCTGTAAACAACGTTATAACGTTCTAATAGTCGTTCACGTACTCGACGATCGCATGGTGCAAGATCTCCCCTCATGGTGAACTGCATAGCGTACGTCTGTGCGACCTTGGTCAAATTCTTGGTGCCATTTCACCACAGCAGGACGCGACATTGCGTTTGGGCAGTATACCACCAGAATTTCGTGGTGAACCTGTGAGCAGTTTAAATGATTTGCTCACAAGAATCATACTGTCCCGCGTACTTCAACTTTGGAGCGTTGGAGTGCGTTTCCAGTTAACACGCCATTTCAGTTACACTCTGTGACGCAGCGGAACTGTGCGTGCAGGAAACCCGGAACACCTAAACATCAAAGTCGTCAGCAGATTTCTTCGCCGGACCGATTCCGTGGATAATTTACACATATCCGGCCGGCCGACCTCAGGTTCGGCCCGTATCCACTAACTGCATCCAACCTCACCCTTTCATAACTGTTTCCTCAGATACGCCTGAGGATACCTTTGTGTGTCGGGTAATTCGGCGAATTTTCGTTATTTATCCGCGGATCGAGGCCGCGGTGCATGCTACACCTCAACCTCAAACTTTGTAGCTTAGTTTTTACTGGAAAATGTCTAGAAATGTTTCACCCATCTCCTCTTACATCCTACTTTTTAATATTTTTGTTCGTGGTAACGTTCGCAAGTCATTTCTTACAAATAAAGTCTTTCGCGGTACAGTTGTGCTGGCCTCTGTGGCCGAGCGGTTCTAGGCGCTTCAGTCCGGAACCGCGCTGCTGCGGTTGCAGGTTCGAATCCTGCCTCGGGCATGGATGTGTGTGATATCCTTAGGTTAGTTAGGTTTAAGTAGTTCTAAGGGACTGATGACCTCAGATGTTAAGTCCCATAGGGCTTAGAACCATTTGAACCTTTTTTTTTTTTTTTGGTACAGTTGTAAAAGTTTTTGATGTATTTATTGGTCCACTGCTTCGCCATGCTGGAAGGAACTAGAAGTTATTGTCATGTGAAAACCACAGGAAACCACGCCCGGGTTCCCGGGTTCGATTCTCGGCGGGGTCAGGGATTTTCTCTGCCTCGTGATGACTGGGTGTTGTGTGATGTCCTTAGGTTAGTTAGATTTAAGTAGTTCTAAGTTCTAGGGGACTGATGACCATAGGTGTTTAGTCCCATAGTGCTCAGAGCCATTTGAACCATCTTTGAAACCACATGAAAACTCACGGACTTCTTGTATGTGGCCCGTCGCAGAAATCTGCATTTGTGTGCGTAGCTAGAGTCCGGATCGCGGGTCCCGAGAACTGAGGGTAATTGTCTGCAGGCTGTGGCTCCAGGGACAACACGTCTTCCAGAATGAGTCGAAAATAATCGCGGCCCGCCGCTGAAATCCACTCTTGTGTGGCCGCCTAATGAGGCACTGTTATTGCGAATGGTCTTAGCGTGGAACGACATGTACGCTTTCTGAATACGTGCAAACTGGTGATAGGAGTAAAAGTATCAATTGAAAAGTATCGAGATGACAGTACGTGATACCAAAAGAAGTATCGACATACTGGCAGTGTTGCAACGCATTAGCGGCACGGCGCAGCGCGGTGCAGTGTGACCCAGTGCTGGGCGGCGGCGCGCGCGCGGCCGAGGTCGTTGGCCGCGATTGTGTGCAAATGGCTGCCGGCGCCGTCCCCGCTGCCGCCGCCTCGTCCATTCAGCCCGCGGAACGATAAAAAAGGCGCCTGCTTCCTCCCCGTGTCAGCCTGTCTAATGAGGGTCTACTGCACTGCGACAAGAGCTTTTTCCAAACGGCCTGTCTGAGATGAAAACCGATGTGAACCCGCTCAGCGAGTGTCGCAGGAAAGGAACCGAGATTAGAGTTTAAAGCCGCTTCGACATCGACCTCTGTTCAGACTCGGGATAGTTGGTCTAGTGGTGAAGTGCAAACCTGGGGACCGTAGGTTGGCGTATTCTGGTGACCATAAAGTCCCGTGATAGAATCCCCAGAGTTGAGTTTTTCGAGCTCCCCTCGCCTCTCAGTGATGTGAAGATACTGCAGGAACGACACGTGGTTCAGATACCACGTTAAGCTGTAGGTCGCCTTTCCCCGGCAGGATTACAAAACGCCGAAGTGGCATCCAATTGAAAGAGCTTGCAGACAGGCGGCTGAACATCCCTCTTAAGGGTCTTCGAGGAATCGTGCCAGACGAATTCGGTTACTTTCCCAGATAGCACAGTAAGCCGGTTTCAAACTTGTTTCCAGATGTAAAGTTCAAGTATATAAGCTTGATCAAAGCTGGAATATTCAGGCCTATTAGTTGGATTCAAGCTTGAAACAAACATCAAAGTTGGCAGAGTTCAAGCTATATTTCAAGCTTGACTTATCAAGTTTGGCTCCAGCTGTATCTACACACGTGGAATACAGCCTGGTATTTACAGCTTGTTTTAAGCTATATAATTGTTAATCTGAATTTATTGAACCTAATTAATTAAATAAATATCAGAATGGAAATGGTGTGAAAAAATTATCAAGACATTTATGTTTAAAATTTTTTATTTTCAAAGTGTTTAAAATTGTTTTATTTCAAAATTTAATTATTCTGCTGCCCCTCCGGCCCCAGCACACAGACCAGAGCAGGTTCAAATTTCGCTGACTTCTGCTGGTATAATGATCCTGTAACAGGTAAAAGAAAATGTTAGCCACACCTAAACATAACAAATGTAAAAAGTTGAAACTGATCAACCTAAATATGAAAAGTAATGTTACACTTATTATGAATATGCTTAACTTTTGCCAGGCATGAGTCACAAGAAATTTTGTGTCCATCACCACAGAAAGAATTAACAGCTTCAACAAAATCTCTCAAGAGTGATGGCTAATAACAGACTGCAACTCTGATTTTACTGTTGCCCCAACTTTAAGACTTCTTTGACTTGAATTTTTTGAGCGTGTTTACTTTGTGCAAGAGTGTCATACTAACGGGAAGAAATTTCATATTACCGCAATTGAAGAGCAGTCAAAGCTACGTAAATATAAAAGACTGACACCTATGTAGTGACTGGTTCTTGATGTACTTTTTCCCGTTCACCATGTCATTACTATTTGTATTCACAAAGAAACTTTTCGCACTTCACGATTATTCATTCATGGTGTGACACACGCGAGTACTTACAAGTAAACAACTGTAATAGGGCGATATATATAAAAAGGCGAGATTTTAAAAATAAAATTAAGTTTTAATTTATTGGTGCCACGTACTAGAGAGCTAGTTTAAAATGATCTCTTTTTGCTGAACAACTTGTAATATGTATTCTTAGCTGGTAATCCATTTCACTTTCATCCAGGCTCAATTTTTCTATATAAAAGAATATGATATTTCTTTATGTTACGTAATAGTATTTAACATTTGTAATATTAACGTACCACTAGAGAAAAATGCACCAACATACCTGTAATACACTATATATCCTCTTCAGACCCGGTGTAGCAGTAAGGCACGAGACGCCACACACTTAGCGAACTATTCTCCAGTATAAAACAAACTTCACAACAGTCAACAATCATTAATGCGTGTCACAAAGGTAAAATGGCCGTAAACCGAGCAGAGTCAGTGCAAGGCTTATAAATGCTTGTGGCACTTCCCGTGGACATCTATGGAAGCTATGCTGCACGCGCATCTGCTGTACAGCCTTCCAGGGAAATTACAGTTCATTTCAAGCTTGGGAAAATTATTTTAATTCAAGCTAAATTTTTACAGCTTGATGTAAACTGTGTAACAGGTTGATTTTTCAATCTTGAATTTTCAACTGAACCTAAACTCAATATCCACCTTGAAATAAGCTTGAGTGCTAGCTGGGTTATTTTAAGCTGACTGGGTGTTGTGTGATGTCCTTAGGTTAGTTAGGTTTAAGTAGTTCTAAGTTCTAGGGGACTGATGACCATAGATGTTAAGTCCCATAGTGCTCAGAGCCATTTGAACCAATTTTAAGCTGGTGAAAGGGGGAAGGGACGTGCTCTGTTAACAGGGCAACTGACAACATTCACCCGAAATGTCAAGCTGTACTGTGGTACGTGGTCCACATTAAACAATACAGGGTGTTTCCGTAAGAGCGTGCAAAAACGTGACGGGGCGTAGAGGATGCTTCACTGAATAGTTTGAGGTAGGGAACCTGCGATCGGATACGCCAGCTTAAGGAGATATTAAAGTAAACTTGTCCACCGCTTTGTCTAGCATTACTGTTTTCCAGCTTATTTACAGCTAACATGCGTACAAGTCTACACGTGCTATGCTGTTTACTAACATGTACATTCTTTATTTCCTGCAAGGCACCGAGGAGGACAAGCCTGATTACTAGGAAGTCATGATGGAAGATTTTGTTTACTCTACTTGTCCATACGGCGGCTCTGCTGTATCGTATTTACGTTGTCCTATGGCAGAACGAGCTATGAATCAACGACCGACCCATTCATTACTCAGCGCTATTCAGAGACGTACAGTACAATACGATGGAGCAGTACTAGTACAGTTTCGCAGAACTCACTGACATGTACCTTGTGTATGGTGGAGAACGTTGCAATGCTCCCGCTGCTGATAGGCTGAACAGGAAAATATTTCCTAACAGGCACCATCCGTCGCGACGAATCGCGATCGGCGAATGCGGGAGACTGGTTCATTGGAAAGAAGAAACGAGAAACCTGACAAAATGAGGACTCGCACACTCGATTTTGAAGATGTTCGCCGATACCATGGTAGCAGTGAGGTTGATGACAGTCAGTTTCAACACATTTTGTAGGATACAGTACAGATAGTACGTTCATTTTTTCAATGGTGGTATTTGCAGTTAACTGTAACTAACGTAAATAAAGTACACAATAATGTGATTTTACTTCTATTATCTCCTTCTTCTGGCTTCTCCGACCCCAGGTTCCCTACCTCAAACTGTTCAGTGGAGCGTCCTGTATGTCCCGCTAAATTTTTGCACGTTCTTACGGAAACACCCTTTATGTCCGCTCGTATCTAAGTAAGCTCGGAGGAAGCATGGGCGTAGCACATCCTGTAAATCTGAAATACCTCTCTAGTAAAGTAATGTGATGTTGAATCCAACACTTAGGTCGAAGGCAGATATAACGCATGAAGCGGTTTCACCAAGTACACTAGAACATTACTTTAATACTCTTCATTCCCTAAACCTAAGGGAGAACGCAGAGATCGAGCATTGTCCTACTGGAAAGCGAGGAAATTTACAGCCACAAACCAGGCAAGCAGGTAGTCGGGCATAAGGAGTACTAATTGCGAATCTATAGGAAGGGATACCCAGTTCTACAGACAGTGGAAACCTCCAGAAAGCCTAGGCCAGAAGCGTTACAGTGAGAACTGTTTTTAACACAACTCTCTAACGATGTCCCAGACAAAAAATGAAAGCCCAGTGCATTTGTTCGTGAGTGTACACAGTAAAGCTGATGGCTTGCTCCACATGTGCAGTGTATTTACGTCACTATCGTCGTGGCCTGTAAAACAGTTCGTCTCTTCCTCTGGTTTAAGTAATGTTCAGTAAGAAGGCGAGCGGGTGAGTCGTTCTGCGCGATGAGAGACGGAGAATACTCCGAGGCGTCGCCTGTTTCGTCTCTGCTTCTTTCTCTTGGCTCACCGTCCAGCAGCTGCCCGCCATGGTAACTGGCGGGGCTGGGATGAGCGCCACAGTGTACGTCCGTTTCTGCTTCTGACTCCCCCTAGAAATGCTCGAGAAACTATGGCTGTCTCTTGTTAACGTAGTACTTGACGTGAAATTTAGTAAGTACCACAACAGTCTCTGACAGCAAATATTTGTTTATTCAATTGCCGCTTCCAGTCATTATGATCATCTTCAGACTGATCCAAAGAGAGAACATGTACATACTTAGGACAAAAACCTACATAACAGTAGGCTATCAAGTATTACAAGCAGTAATCGTAATGTACATGGCCTGGAAGATTAGTAACCATATGTCTTCGTGATGTTAACAGAGTAAGTAAATAAAATATATATCCATGTATAGCATCATCACGTAGAGTACAGTCATGATGAAATTGTAAACACTCATGGCCCGTAATGTCGGGTGGTCCTGTTACAAAAGAAGGGTGAAGATTCGACGAGGATATCGAATAACTAATGAAGGAGTACTGCACCGAACTGAGAAGAAAGAGCTTTATAGCACGAGCCGGCAAAGTAAAGAAAAAAAAAATAGTGTGATCGGATATATTCAGAGGTGTCGAGGAATAATTACTTTGGTAATGGTGGTGGTGGTGGTGGTGGTGTGTGTGTGTGTGTGTGTGTGTGTGTGTGTGTTTGTCGGGGGGAGAGGGGGGTTGTAGAGTTAGGCAAAGGCCCGCCTACAGTAATAAGGTTCAGTTTCAAGTGGGTGTAGGCTGCAGTAGTTATGCATAGTGAAGAGACTTGCACGTGATAGGCTAGCGTAGAGAGATGCAGGAAACCAGTCTTCGGATTTAAGAGCACAGTTGAACAATTTGCTATGTGACAAATGGAAATAGAAATTTTTTTCTTGTGTAGGATAGGTAGGGAGTCGGGGTCGGGGCAGAAAAGCGATTGTATTTTCGTTTAAAGAGTCGTATCAGCATTCGCTTTACGTGCAATAAGGAAACCACAGGAAACCATGACTCATACGCTTGCGAGCAGCATTCACGGTCACGGACCGTAGAGCTGCGGAATTCACGTGACGCACGGGACCGGAATTTTAAGCAATGCCACGTATTTGTGTGGAATTCGCATTCCACTCGGTCCATTCTTCTCAGTGCCAGAGCTTCTAAGGATATAGCAGCACTTATCGGCCTCTAGACCCCATCACCGCTCTGTAATAGGTAAAAAGAAGTGTACTGTCAACGAAATACTTCGTGGCCGTATTTGAGGGATAGGAAATTAAGGTTTAACGTAACGATAGGGATTTCCAGGTTTGCACAGTCTCCAGCGAAGGAGTACTAAGAAGAACAGAAGAGAGAAAGGAGCCTACAAGAAAGAATTACTGCAAGGACGAGGAATATGTTTAGGCCCCACTACACCATTCATCACTACTTCATTGCCCAAAAACGTGCTGTAAGAATAACATGTGGTGCTCACCCGCGATCATCTTGTAGACAGCTGTTTAAGGGAGTTGAGCATTCTGATCACGGCTTCACAGTATATTTATTCCCTCATGAAGTTTGTTGTAAATAATCCACTACAGTTCAAAAGGAACAATGAGGTACATAATTACAATACTAGAAGAAAAAATGACATTCATTACTCAATATTAAGGTTATCTTTATCACAGAAAGGGGTGCACAGAGCTGCAACAAAAATTTTTGACCACTCATCCAGAGATATAAAATGTCTAACAGACAGCAAGGTAAAATTTGAAAATAAATTGACCTTGACAGCTCCTTCTATTCCGTAGAAGAATTTCTATGTTTGTAATGTGTAAAAGATGGTGGGTAGAAATGGCTAACTCAATCTATATACTTTGTTTTCAGTTCGGAAAAAAATATTGATAATAATAATAATAATATGGTGATGTTTAGAGTGCAAATAGATGTACAAATTAGTTTGCAATATGAATGTAAAATGACGCGTCCCACATCATGACGATTTATCGTGCAAAATGATCCATGGAACATGAAAGTAATTAACTAACTAGAGGGAATGACGAAGGAATACAGAGAGGACGATCAAGGTAGTTCACGCAAGCATCAAGACTCAAGAAGCGAAGAACTGTGAGCGAGTCTAATAAGTTCCACGCTGAGCGGAAGAATAAAAATAGACACGTTGTGGTTGCAGTAGAATTTACACCGAGCAACTTGCCGCAGTGGCCGTGAACCGAAATTCGGGGGAATGGGGTTCAGTTCTCCGTCCGACCATTTAAATTTAGGTTATGGTTTCTCGCAATTGATTAATGCTGCGATCACATTCGAACCGACACCGATGGATTCCACCGACGACCGACGCCGGGCGAAGATGGACGATCCTTTCAAACTATTCCGTCAGTACGAGCATGGTCGCACTGCACCCGATCTCACTGAACGTACACACTTCGGACGGATGGCAATCGGTGAAATTGAAATCAGTTTGTTTTCTTGGGCTGAATCGGCCGACTTTCTCACACGCGAAATACGGACTGTGAGAAACTTACAAGTTTAGTCTAAGAAAAAAATGAGTTTCCGGCATCCTGAGGATGAAAAATATTATAATCGGACTATAGCTCGGAATCCGTATACTGAAGTGATAGCCTTATTCGGAACCATAAGTACGCAAAATGTTTATCGGCAATTATAGACGTAAATTATAATCTCAAGAAATAATTTGTGGGAGTGAAAAGGATGGCCTGTTTAATGGTTTAAGTTAATTTAATGGATCTTTTTTGGGTTGAAGTAGGTGGGCGTTAGCTGTACAAGAATCATGGCTACTGCTTACTAGTGTTTTTATACCAGCAGGGAGGCGGGGGAGGGGTGACCCTGTGTTATGAGGTGGTTTGCAAATGTAGTGAGAGTGTTTCCACTTTTCAGTGCTTTAGGTGTTCTAAGTATGTTATTCTAAAATTTGTATGTGTGTGAATGACAGACACTGAAGTTTAGCTGACGTGTTTCTGCATTGCTGAATTTATTTGAGGTTGTGAAGAGTGTTTGTGATCTTTTTCAACGACTCCACGATTCATCTCGAGTGTGTAATAGGACGTTTCATCTCTTCATCACATGTATTCATAAAACTTTTCTGGTTATTCCAGTAAGTGAGGTAAAAGTGTACAGTACTCGCCACGCTCTTTTCGAGGCACATACGGGTCATTCAGATGCATTCGGCGTCTTTTTAGTAGCAAAAGCAGCAATGCAGCACTCGTGTTCAAACACGCAGAGGCGTTGTGACATCCATCCAGCCCAAGGAAGTTGAAATATTATCTACATCTTTGAGAGAATAGTTTCTAACCTAATCTAACCTATCCTCCTTGATCCCGCCAAAAGCTGACGATGGAGATCGGACGTGCTCTGACGACGGGGTCGGCCGATCCCATTGGGCGGCCTGTGGCGATCGCGTCTGCCGATCGTTGTCGATGTCACTCTGAGGACAGCCTTAAAAGGAGGAAGGAAATGGTCGATTTGCTGCCTCATTCTGCCTTATCCGAGCTCCGTCTCTAGTGACCTTCGCGTTGGGACGTTAACCGCTGCGTTTCCTTCCTTTAGTTCCGTTACGTAACGACACCGGAGGTGCAGTTCCCTTTGCAGTGTTCGTTCGTAACTGGTTCAGAAGGGTCTGTATTCACTGGCAACAGCAATTCCTTATCGGTTGTGAAGCTGGCTGTCGTCGATGAGGCTTCGTACTCGTCTCAGGCCCCTGTTGGTTATGAGCCTTTTACGATCACTGTTCTCAATTGGCTGCGAGCTGTGCATCATTCCACGTCGACACATTTGACTGTCCACGATGATACACCAACACATCGGGTAGCTTCATCCATGGTGTGGTCCACGGTGGCGAAACTCATAAACAGACTTCCGCAACACGACCTTGGCTTGCTGCCACAGGCCTCTTGAAACGCTTCTAGCTTATCAGTCCATCATCCCGCTTATTTATTGACTTATGATTAGTCTTCCATGTTTCTCTTCGGTTCAAACGTAATATAAGTTGGTTTCATTACATTGTGCTTCTGATTACGACTTCCCGACTTCTTGTGTGTTGGCTCTTTGAATTGCTTTGTAAAAGTGTTACATTCTGATTGGTTCTTCTCGCATCCGTAGTAATCGTTGGACGGGAAGGGGGGAAATGATTCCTGTTCCGTACGAAACAGAAGCTTCTTTCGTTGTATGATGTTCTGTGGACTTCTGTTATTGCTTACGAATCTGTGTGTAAACTGCTCGATTTAAATGCACTGTAAGTATTTTGCTCGTATTCTAAGTTATTTTTGTTTGCATCAGTTTTCTGTACTTTCTCTCACTTAGTGGGGAATTTTGGAGGTTTTGACGGCATTGTATTCAATTTTGTATGTAATTCTGCTTTGAATGGTGTTGTTTCTTGCCACTTAGTGCCATGCATTTCACAGTGACTTGCAGAGTGCGTAGATGTAGATGTAAATGTAGATGAGTATGCATTGTAGATTTAGCGACTATAACATTCTTCCTTGCAAGTGCAAAAAGTGCAACAGTAGCTCCGCAAATGTTTTCACATTTTATTAACAGGTACTAAAAAGAGTACATTTTAGCAGAAGTCAGCGAAAATTTCGATGGCCTCCATTAAGTGCGGAAGTACGAAACACCGATGGGAACAAAGTAACGTAGAATACGAGGAGTATTCTTACAGTGCATTTAAATCGAACAATTCCCACTCAAATTCCTCAATTCTTTACTAGGCAGGATCATATCTGTATACTGGATGATCCAACTTGTTGCATCCTGACGCGCGCCATCTGCCATTGTTTACATTTTCAGTACCTTCCCACTCTTCACAGCAGTAAGCCATTAGTGTGTTTCCATCGTCCTTCCAATCACCATCTAGTCACTGTGACCCTCGCTAGATATTTCTGATCCTAGGCACCTACTCAAAGGTTAAGCAGTAACAAATAGCGGTGAGTCCACAGTATTGTAACGAAACTAGTTTGTGTTTCATATGAAACAAAAATGAATGTGGAATCATTTACCTCACCCAATACTACGGATCAGAGCAAAGGTTAATCAGAATACGAGCAACATATTTACATTGGAGTTCGAAGAGTGCAATACACTCAACAAGGCCGAAATTAGGAACACAATTTCCATTTGACATCAGCTGCAGGGTAGAAGTTGCAATGTAGGGTTTTACAAATAAATAAAATAAATACATGTTACTACCAGACTCACCCAATAAACAGGAATGAAAAATATTATCGTCTGTTATTCGTATTTCGCAAAGCGAGAGTAGAGATTATCACGGCATGTTTTCCCGAATTCGAAGTTCACCGACAGGCCATTCGGAGCGTTTACAATCGGTCTCTGTTTCCGTGCCGTAACATGACCTTGCACGTCTGATATTTTAGTGTTCTGTGCTGTGGCCATTTTGTCGCGACTCCACGTCGACCCATTTTACTGCGCAAGCTCCATACAACCGACTGTTAAGGCTGCGTTCACACTGCCGGCCGGGCCGAGCCGAGCCTGGCCGGGCCGCCGCCCGCTTCGATATCAAACACATGGTTTTGAATTGCGGTGTTCACACTGGCGGCCGGGCCGCGCCGACACGGCGTGAGCCTCCCGGAGCCGAGCCGACGACATTCCGAGTGTTTAATATTGCCGGCGCGAGCCGACCGCAGGCGCGAGCCTGTGGAGCAGCACTACAGCTTCTGCAGTACACGCATCACACGTCTCCCTTCTGCTTTCTTCACAAGTGTGACTGCACACGTCTTTTATTTTAAGCTGTTACCTCACATTTCACAATCAGTGAGGAAAAATTACGTTTATTATGATGGTACATGCGAAATTACTTTTATTTCATTTATTTAATCTACCGTATTTACATGCATTTACAACAATAGCTTGCCAGCGATCGTGGCATTGCCGCCACTGAATAGTTCGCATTTACTTGTAAACGGAGGCAGATATGAGTGTCACTGAGGGACGGAAATGTGTCCCTACCAGATGACAATGCATTGTAAAGTCATGTTGTGGCACGTTACTATAAGCTGTTGTCTGTGACATCTTTTTGCGATGTTCTTACTTTAATGGATGCAGAATAACATATACATGACATTAACTTGTGTCCATCAATTTGGTATCAGAATTTCGGCTAGTATGACAGTAATGATGCAGTTTCCAGATTATGGAACGAAGTAGCCAAGGAGTGTGTTTCAGATAGTACGCACAAATATAAATTATTTTCCTTTATAATTTTATTTGTTTTATTTACAGTGAAATGAGATACAAGAAAATACAGTAAATAGCAAAGTACTTTCAATTCCAAAATTTATTTGAGAGGTTTTTTAATTATTTTAAGTTGCATTTTTAACGAAATATTCAACAAAAGTGTTCCTGACAGTTTTCGAACGTAATGTGGAATTTCTGTTGAATGTGGCACCAGCTGTCTGCATATCAGCATTGTTACAAAACTTTTCAGCTTCAACATTGCATCCTTCTCTGTCAATGACAATATTATGAAGTAGACAAATGCACTTGACTATGTGATCAGCTACGTCAACGGATGTTTCAATTTCCTTCCTCAGTAGTCTCCATTTATTGGTCATTATACCAAATGCACATTCAACAACTTTTCTTGCTCTGGAATGCATATCATTGTATAGAATCTTCTCGTTGTCCAAATTTCTCCGAGGAAAAGGTCTCATCAAATTCTCTAATAAGGGGTAAGCTTCATCTCCCAAAATGACGTACGGTAGTTCCTGACACATTCCTTCAAGTCTTGTTGGTGGCGGTAATAACAGCTCCCCATTTGTAAGTTTCTTATATAACATACTTTCTTTAAACACACCTGCATCAGACTGTTTACCGTAGGCACCAACATCCACAGCTATAAATTTGTAATTTGCATCAGCAACTGCTTGGAGTACAATCGAATAATACTGTTTGTAATTGTAAAACATGCTGCCAGAAAGTTTAGGACATTGGACACGTATGTGCTTCCCGTCTATACATCCAACACAGTTTGGAAATCCCCATCTCGTATGCATTTCACTGGCAATTTCTTTAAATCGAGAAACAGTTGGCGTTGGTAAATGAATGGGAGCAAGTGACTCCCATATGGCCATACAAACGTCTTTCACCAACACTGATACGGTGGACACTCCTAATCGGAATGACGATGCCAGTGCATGAAAGGAGATGCCAGTGGACAGATACCTGAGAAAAAAAATCGTAAAATGTGTTACTCAAGTGTGGTGTTGGGCGAAGTTTTTACAGTTTTGTTTGCACAATAGATATTTACTTAGTCCATGTCATTTCATAGTTATACAACAATAAATAATTAAAGAGACATTTTCTTGCATCCTTCTATATTATTTCAATTAAAATAATGAAATCGAAATGCAAAGACCTGAGAGACAGTTACAGAGAATAACTTGTATAACTTGGCAAAATAAGGTCATGTGATCCAGGGAATAGTATATTAAAATGCAATTCCACTCGGGCTTTGTTCTGTCATATGATTTTCCTAGGTTCCAAGAGCTATGCACAGTTCCTTACCAGTGGAAATAGAACCACTGAGTCAAAGGGCATATCAGTCTGTCTAATCTTACAAGGTAATGAAAAGAATTCTGTGAGGTCATCAGTGGCTCCACATGATGAACCATCGCCACTGCCAAGCGCTGCATCATGAAGAAAAACGAAGAAAAAGTTGGAAAATTCTGAAGGAGTGTATCTGCGATTCTTCGTTGAAGGCACAGCAAGACATTACCCAAAATGACGAAGCTAATTACTTACTGATGATTCTCTGGAGTCCCATAAACTCTCTTCCCCTCAGAGGTAAGCGTTTGTGAAATTTAAAATACAAAAGCATGACTACAATTAATTGGAGGTAGTGAATGCTGCACAAAGTTCTACTGCAAACCAAAAAGTGTGTACTAACGAATCTTACCTTATCGTTATACACAATTTTTCTTCTGCTGTTATACTTCTGCGAAAATTTGTGTTCTGTTTCGAAATTTTGTCTTGAATGTTCTGCAGCACATACTGAAATGTATTATGATTCATTCTGTAATATGAATAAAATTTTTCAGGATAGTTTTTAAGTTCTTAATGTAAAGAAAAAAACTCTCCTAAATGTCTGTCGCTATTTATGGGATGAATCCATAACCTCCTAGTTCTTCTGTACTTCAAAACTCGACGAGTTACTGCAGAGTCAAAACAATACCAATAAAAGAGTGAAGACATTGTTCTACACGACAGCACAGACTAGCCAAAGGCGAGCAACTGTTGACAGCAGCTGCGTTTTCTAGTGACTTGCTTGTCAGCTGTCGAAGGGTGGGGATTTTTTTTTAATTTATCTATCTGGCTTTCGGCAACTAGCAGCCATTTAGCCAAAGAGTAGGGATTACCTTGACGGTGCAGCGCAGCCCGCCAAGGAAGGAAAAAAATAATGAAGAACAATGAAACGCACATCTGTGTCGATCTACAGTAGTTTCATTAACTCTCCATATTTTTTTTCTGTCAAAGTAGACAACGAGACTACGGAATTGCGCTTCAGTTTCTGCAGTAAACGTATCACAAATCTCCAGTTTGTTTTTGTGATTAGTTTTACACCACTGATCACTAGTAATTAGTTTTTTTCTGTCCTGCATTATATGACTACATTAAACCAAGCTGTAACCGCTCGAACTCCGTGGCTTGCGGACGCGGCACTGACGCCACTGAATATCTCGCATTACTTGTGACCAGAGACAGATATCAGTGTCATTAACATTTCAAAAACTTTTTGGTACTTTTAGCTACATTTCATTCGCAGCAATGTATGGTCTAAAACGGATCTAACAGTAAGCTACCCGCTACATAACTTTTTCACTACAAGATTTGTAAATCAAGTGCACAACGTTGACAAATAGCATCATTTCACAATGACTGTTAAGAAATATGAAAAGATAAATGATTCAATACGAAGCTAAGAAGTTACACTAGCACGTGTACAAAAATCAGATTTTTTAGCCGCATAATTTCTTCAAAATCGGCTGGGAAGCGTTACGAAACTAAGAAATCACGCGAAACGAAAAGTAGACTTTTTCTTTTTTCACGACGTAAGTTACGCTTTTAAGGAAAAAATGAGTTCATAAAACGATGTGGCGCAGTCTTATATACCTCTAAGAATTTTTAGAACATGAAAATCGGAGAAGTGGATTTTCCCCCATTCCGCCGACCCGGCTCGGCGCGGCGCGCAGTGTGAATGCCCTACACGTCGGCCTGAGCTGGCTAGGCACGAGCCGAGACAGTACGCGTCAGCCCGGCCCGGCCCGGCCGGCAGTGTGAACGCAGCCTTACATACACTGCCATGATTTGCGCTCTTTTGAGGGGGCACTAATATTTCGTCCGTTGAGCTTAATAGTAATCAAAGCGCAGCACAGCGCTCAGAAGTATACACGGTACTAATAAGTTCAGTAGATACGAGCGTTTAGCAAGAGCAGTTTTGCCACTGGCAGTGAACCCGTGCAGCGAAGCAGTGAGGCAGCCGTCAAGTGCGCGACACGAGACGGGCGCTCCTACGCTGACAGGGGCACCGCGCGCAAATAAAAACAAAGCTTACGCAACGGGGCCTTTGTTATCCGCGGCGGGCACGTAGCCGGCTGGCCAGGCAAACAGCTTGCACGCAACCTGAATAAGCTGCTGTGCATAATTACCGCCAGCGGCGCTCTTTATTCAGCGCGACACCGTCTAAACACCTGTTGACAAATCGAGATGACGCACACTGTCCAAACACGATTCCTTACTTTTCGTTAAGTTGCTTAGTTTGTTTATGTTATCTGAAATAGATTCGGGCGGTGGTCCATACGACTAACTACAAAATTCAGAAAATAAAAGACAAGATCAAACGGATTTTATTTCTTGTATGAAGGACATGGACAATCTGAAAATTTCTCATTCATGTATCAGCGTTCAAGGAACGACACGCGTAACTGTCTGTGTCGATTTGCTGCGGAAACGCTTAATCGCGCGCAGCCACAGCACGTTGTTATTGCTCGTCAGGGATGTGTTTTCCACCTTCCACGCGAATTTCAATCACCCAGAGCTACCTGCTGTGACGTCACTGGGGAGACGCGGCGCAGACCGGACTTGGTCGCTAGCTGCATTCTCCAAGTAGTACTGGCTTCGTAAGATTTGTGTTGTGATTATTGCCTATCAACCCAATGTTGGATTGCCGGTAAAATAATAATACACTACTGGCCATTAAAATTGCTACACCACGAAGGTGACGTGCTACAGACGCGAAGACAGGAAGAAGATGCTGTGATATGCAATTGTTTAGCTTTTCAGAGCATTCGTGATAGTCTTTCATTTTAATTTTGATTATAAAGAAAGGAAATTTCGTCATTCCCGCTATAATAGGTGGTCAAATATGCGAACTAACCGTCAATCGATGTACTGTATAAGTCAGGTAAACGGTTTAGTTTCTTCAGCGACAATGTACCATTTTATTATCACATAGGACCTACATGGAACTGTGTCATTCAGGATTAATTTTTTCTATAAATAATCAGATTAATGGGCCATTACAATAGGGATCCCCTTTACAGAGTCTACGGAACTTAAATTCATGCATGGCTTGATCATTCAGAGAACCTGCCTCCCTAACTGAGATAGGTAACGCACGCCTTTACGACGGCGCTTGAATCAGCCGTAGGTGACAGGTTCGAATCCTGGTGGTGGAAGAAATATTCGCTACGAGTATTTGGCCATCAAGGGCAGAAAGAGGACGTGACGTAATGTTCCTGGTCACTAGAGTTTGGGTAAATGCTAAACCCACAAAGTGTCTCATGGAGTCAGGGCACGTGACACCGTTGATCCACCCGTGTGATGCGGCCGTTACGCCTGCTGGTCAGCTAGGTGCTACTCGCTAGAGGTAGCCTGTGTGCCGGTACCGGGGTGCACTGCCTGTCTTGTCTCATCATCATACGTGACACTACACTGCGCACGCAAGCATTACATTGACCTACACTCAACAGACGCTCGAGACACAACACTCATTCACCGCTAGAGAAGAAGACGTTGTGCACAGAGGAAAAGAATGCTTGCCGATCAGGCGACTTAACCTACCTACAGGGATTTCCCAGCCAACAGTGCCATAAGACTCTTTTTCTTCTTAGGCAGAAAACTTTTAATTAATCGGTTAGAAATAATCAACGGCATTGTGTGGTTTTTCCACACTTTTTTGTTATATTCTACACACTGCAAGAGTATACTGGAGAAAGCTTTTCACAATGCTGACTGGAGTACGTTTGAAATTCTGAAGGTAGCAGAGATAAAAAAATACAGGGAGCTAAAGGTTCTTTTCATTTTGCACAGAAACCATGCTGCTATTGAAGGGCACGAAAGCGAAGCAGTAGTTAGAAGGGAGTGAGACATGGTTCCGCCCTTTCCCCGACGCTTTTCAATGTGAACGTTGAGCAAACATTAAAGGAAACAAAGGAGAAATCTAGGAAGGTAATTAAAAGTCAGAAAGAAGAATTAAAAGCCTTGACGTTTGCGGATGACATTGATATTGTTTGAGAGACTTCAAACGACTTGGAATAGCATCGAAACGGAATGCTTACCACCTTGAAAAGAGATCATGAGGTTAATATCGACAAAACAAAAACAAGGGTAATGGAATGAAGCTGAATTAAATCTGGAGATTCTGAGAAATTTGATTAGGATATACGACACCAAAAGTAGTAGTTGAGCTTTTGTGACTTGGGCAGCAAAATAACTGATGGTGGCCAAAGCAGGATATAAAAAACAGGTTGCAATTGCAAGAAAAGCATTGTTGCAGAAAACACATTCGTTAACATCTAATAAAAACTTAAGTGTAGGAAGCCTTTAATGAACGTATTTGTATGGAGTGTAACCGTGTACTAAACTGAAACGTGGACCACCAGCAGTCCACACAAGAAGAGATACATAAATTCCGGAATGTTGCGCTACAGACGAAGATTGAAGATTAGGTTGGGAGATCGAGTAACTAAAGAGGACGTACTGAACTGCGTTGGGGAAAAAAGAAATGTATGGTACAACTTGACAAAAAGAAGTGATCGGTTGATAGTATGCCTTCTGAGACACCAATTTAGTATTGGAGGGAAGTGTGGGCGGGGGGAGGGGTAAAAATCGGAGATGGAGATCAGGAGATGAATACAGTAAGCAGGTTCAAATACATGTAGGTTGCTGTAGTCATTCGGAGATGAAGAGGCTTGCGCTAGAGTAGCATAGAGAGCTCTATCAAACCAGTCTTCGGACTGAAGAGCATATCATTTACGGGTGTTTCGTTTCGATGGTAGCCATGTGACCAGGATGATGACAGAGACCAGAACGAAGCAGTCGTCGAGTACGGGATGTGAGCTTCACGCTGATACCGAGACTCTTTGGAGGGTACAAGCGCAGTTATATGGCGCGTCCAAAACTTTTAGGGTCCAGATTCGTGTTGGACCTATTTCGTGCACTCTTTATTTACGGCAAGGGTGTAAATAGTGCACCACCCACATCTACATGCTTACTCTGCAGTTCACGCTTCAATGTTTGACATAGGGCTCATCGAACCACTTTCAGTCTATTTCTCTACAGTTCCATTCTCGAACAGCACGTGGAAAAAATTGGCACGCAAATCATTCCGTGTGATATCAGATTTGTCATATTTTATCGAGATAGAGGTTTCTCCTTCTGTAGGTTGGGGCCAACAAAACATTTTGGCCCGCGAATCAAAAAGCTGGCGATTGAAATTTTCTTGAAAGCTTTTACCGCAACGAAACACGCCTTCCTTGTAATGATTGTCACCCCAACTCTTTTATCATAGAGATGAAACTCTTTCCTCTATTTCTGCACAACGTTAGCCAGTGGCGGATACACACGTAGGGCCGCACGCATTGCCACCCGCGCCGCCCTCGCCAGTTAGCCGACTCGCCTGAACCGAGTTATCGAGTAGTTCTACTTTCCTATGTAGCACGCGCGTCCGCGTCAGCGTATTTTATACGTTTCTGCCTGGCACATAGGGATCGACTTAATGGCTTAGCTCTATTGAATGCTCACCCTGACATTGATCGTCCAATTGACGATGTAATTAACAAATTTGTCAGGAAGAATAAGCGCATAGCATTGATCATTTAAGGACGAGGATCACAGTTGTAACTTTTTTATATCATAAGATGGCATTTCTTGTGTACGTGTATAATCAGTTTAAATAAAAGGTCGGCCGTGGTGGCCGAGCGGTTCTAGGCGCTTCAGTCCGTAACAGTGCGACTGCTATGGTCGCAGGTTCGAATCCTGCATCGGGCATGAATGTGTGTGATGTCCTTAGGTTGGTTAGGTTTAAGTAGTTATATGTTCTAGGGCACTAATGACCTCATATGTTAAGTCCGATAGTGCTCAGAGCCATTTTTTAAATAAAAGTTTCTTAAACTTGATTATTTTTTATTACGGTGAAAGTAAAGGTAGCTCAAGATATCTTTAGCGCCCCCTCCTTGAGGTTTTTCTGTATCCACCATTGACGTGAACTCTCCTTCTTTGAACTTTTTCGATGCCCTTCATCAGTCCTAACTGACAAAGATCCCCTACCGCGGAACAATACTCCAGAAGAGGACGCATAAACATAGTGTTGTCACTGTCTTCAGTAGATTTGTTGCATCTTGTAGTGTTCTGTCAGTAAATCGCAGTCTTTGATGCCTCCCCTACAACATTTCCTACGTGATGGGTCCAATTTAAGTTGGTCGTAACTGTAATTATATGATATTTAGTTGAATCGTCAACCTTATATTTCTATTGTGTAACAAAAATTTAACGGAGTTTTTTTGAGTATTTTGGTGGGGCTCTCACAGATTTTATTGTACAGTGTCAATTGCCACGTTTCTCACCATGCATATATCTTGTCTAAATCGTTGTGTAATTCGTTTTTATCTTCTAATGACTTTAGTGGATGGTAAGCGACAGAAGCAAGCAATCTAAAAAGGCTGCTCAGGTTGGCTTCTACTCGTAAATCGTTCGTACAACTTATGAACATTAGAGGGCCTATAACGCTTCCATGCGGAACCGAGGTATAACGTCGGTTACACTAGATGACTTCCCGTCAGTTACCACGATCTTCGACATTTCAAAATGATGTATCCCGCTAAAGCAAACGTTAAATTCGTGCGCGCAAGTTTTTGTGACGAGTAGTGGTCCAATTTGCACAAGGTCCAGTTCATCAAGGATAGCAAACACTGGCAGTCTCGGAAGTGGGCATGTTATGAACGGCTGCGTATCGCTTTGTGAGTCACTGCTTCCCGTTGTTATGAGGCAGGCAATCTTTGTTATGACAAATGAAGCAGTTTACAAACATGTCCGTCCCACGCACTACTCATTCAAGACCTCGTGGCGCGTAAAGTATGCATTGCCGACCGTTGCTTCCTAATCTCGAAATAAGCGGTATACAGTATTCACCGTCAGGGGCCGATATGGGGTGTTGCTCTGGGAGCGAGGAAAGGGGGGGCTTCACCATTTGTTACTCTCTTTCTCCCTCTTATCCCTGCCCCCCCTCCCCCTCACACCTTCACCAGACCCACAAATATAACTTTCCGTCTCGTTGACTTTTAATTTAGGCTACATCAGATGCCTAAGATTTCTAATAATTATAATAAAAATAAAATTTATTAAATATTTTATTTAATAATTATATATTTACACCATTGCTGACTGTATGGCGTTACCATAATTTCCATAAATCGTAATTCAGAAAAATATAGCATTTGAAAGGCTTTCATCTGAAATTTTGTGAAGTACTTATATCGTGCTTTCGTTCTAAAAACTGTGAGTTATGCAACAGATTTTTCTCTGCAGATTTCGGTTGAAAAAAGCGGAATTTGTTGTGGGACATCGTGGAATATTTCTGCTTCAGTTTGTTTACTCTCACGGAGTTGGCTCACATGGCTCTGAGCACTATGGTACTCAACATCTGAGGTCATCAGCCCCCTAGAACTTAGAACTACTTAAACCTAACTAACCTAAGGACATCACGCACATCCATGCCCGAGGGCGGATTCGAACCTGCGACCGTAGCGGTCACGCAATTCCAAACTGAAGCGCCTAGAACCGCCCGGCCACATCGGCCGGCTCTCACGGATTTTCCATAGGGGCAGCGTTATACGTAGCCTCCAAAATGGCGTCTGTAACGGAGATGCAATCGAAGCAGAGACCTACCAATGAGATTCTTTTGGCGGAAAACCAGAGCATTTTAGACATTTATAGGCGCTTGCAGAATGTGCACGTAGACCTGGCAGCGAACAAAAGCACGGTGAGTCGTTGGGCGAGGCTCCTGTCATCATTGCAACAAGTTCGATATCCCGTGTGCCGGCCGGCCACATACAACTGTGACTACAGAAATGTTGGAACGTGGAGACACTCATTCGAGGCAACGGACAGATCACGATCAAGCCCTTCGCTGCACAACTGGACGTCTCTGCTAGAAGTGCTGACGATATCGTCCACCAATTGGGGTACTAGGTCTGTGCCCGCAGGGTTCCTCGCCGCCTAACAGTAGACCATAAAGAGCAACGAAGGATCATCTGTGCGGAATCGCTTGCGCGTTACGAGCCTGATCGTGGCAATTTTTTGTTGAAAATCGCCACAGGCGATTAAACGTGGATTCACCTCTTCGAATACTACCTCTCCTTCGAAGAAAAAGTTCAAAGCCGCACCCTCAGCCGGTAAAGTCATGGCGACGGTCTTTGGGGCTCCATTTGATGTCCTCTGTCATGGTAAGAGGATCATCTCTGAAGTGTACTGTGCTACCCTCAGGAAACTGAAGAAACGACTTCAGCGTGTTCGTCGCCGTGAAAATGCAAACGGGCACCTTCTCCATAACAACGCAAGACCTCTTATAACTCCGCGCACCCGAGAGGGGCTGACAAAACTTTATTGGACTGTTCTTCCTCACCCACCCAACAGCCCGGATCTCGCACCTTCCAACTTCCAGCTGTCTGACACAATGATGGACGCACTCCGCGAGAAGCAGTACATGGATGAGGGGGAGGTTAGTGATGTAGCAAGATGTTGGCTCCGACGTCGACCGGTAGAGTGGTACCACGTGGAAATACGGGCCCTCCCAGTAAGGCGGCGTAAGGTCGTCGCATTGAACGAAGATTATGTCGATAAATAAGGTTTTTGTAACCAAAAAAGTGGCAAAAATGATGCATTGGCATCCTGAATAAAGCCAGCATACTTTGAGAAAAAAAAAGTGTTGCGTTACTTATTGAATACCCCTCGTAGTAAGGAGCTCTCACAAGATGCTCAGTGCTATAATTTGCAAGAAATAAAATCGAAGTGTGCACTCACTGTTATTAGTATTTCACTTAGCACTACGAATATGAACGCAGGTCTGCAGACAGTGGCTACGCGAGTGTGTAGATCAAGAGAATACTGTTTGATTCAGATGTGTCCGCCTGCGTTCGGGAAGTCCGCCTTTTGTTATTATTTTGACTCGGTGTAGGGTGTTTAAATTTGGTCTTGCCTTACACAACTCCGTGTGGTTTGCCGGTGCTACCTGTGGTCACACGAATCATGTCTTACATTTTTTTGACAGCAGCTAAGTCAGCCTGTAAGGGTGCACCTTCACCTGGCTGAAACGTTACCAAGCTCTTCGACAGGTCATCCACGTGGGCAGGCCCTCAGTCAACCAGATGCAAAGTATCCTGTGTTAGATATAGCTTGTAATCTATACAGTTCCTTATCATTTTCGAAACACTGTAATTTTCTTGTTACTTTATTCCCGCAAGTTAACTGTGAAATTTGAAAATTGATGTTACTAAAACTAGAAACGCTTCTACTAAAATGTTTGGAGAGGGGAGGGGTCATGACGCTCTCTTGTTATAGTACGTATAATTTTGACTTCTCTGTCCACATCTACATTTCGTCCGTGTTCTAGACTGGTTGGACAGTTTGGACTTCAACGTCACTTGACATCCATTTCGTTGTAGAGGGTTCTGGGAAGAGCGGAGTAAGTTATTGTTGAAGCACACATCTTGCGATCCTGGAGAACCCAGGGACGACAGTTGAAGTAATATAGGGTGTATATAAATCGCGGGAACACTTTCAATTACTTATTGCACAAGAACCAGACATTTTACAGATATCATACATATGTCATTTTGAAGAGAAACCCTGAAAGTTTTTTTTTTTTTTTTTCATGTATACTGCCACAGCGTAGTTTGGTAATTTGCCGATAGTCGGCATGCTACAGAAGTGGACAGCTGTTTCATAAAATGACCTCCCCGATCACCAGATCTCACTCCGTGTGATTTTTTTCTGTAGGGACACATTAAAGATCTGGTGTATGTACCGCCTGTACCACGTGATGTAGCAGAGCTCCGGGAGAGAATACGGGAAGCGATTGCCACAGTTGACGATGCCATGCCTGGACGGGTATGGCAAGAATTCGATTGCCTTATTGACGTCTGTCGGTTCACTCATGGTTCGCATATCGAATGTTTGTATGTTGTTATCTTCTTTATACCACTTTTTTTGTACTGGCGCTCGAACCACTTGACCAGGGTCATATACTGTAAGGGATAGGTATAACCTTCTGAAGATTAAATTTATTTTGTGCAACTGGTTGCTGAGCATTTCGATGTAAACAACTACGGTTGCTGAAGATGGTCTGACCCCGCTTCGAAATAATTTGAGTAGAATGCTCTCGCGGAAAACTGTGTCGAGCCTATGTAAGAGTGACAGGTCACCCAAATTACATCCAGAACGAGTATATAAGCCAAGCTACAGCGAACAATGTGGCGAATATTCTCACTGCAGCCAGTAATTTAGTAATTTCTGTCGTTTCACACTATACTTCTTTTATTTCGTGAACATTCGAGATAATTAGGGAAACGAAGTTTTCCGTAAATGATAGTACACAGAGGAGAACTTAATTTTGTTACACGTTTAATTGTTTTGACTGTCGTGCCAATCGAGATAGTGTGGTCTTTTTTTCAGGGGAACGATGAACATTTTCGAACGGTCGTAAAAAGCTCTTAAAAAGCTTTTTAAAATACGAATGCAGTAATCTAATGCTTGATAATGTTGTCATTGAAATTTTCGCTTACGTATCTGAGAAATGTGGTAAAATTAAAACGCAATCTCTTGCTAGGCTCAACCGTTGTACCAATCCTTTAGATGTTTGCTTGTCCCCCACAGTCATGGACTGTGCGGCTGGTCCCAGGGGAGGTTCGAGTCCTCCCTCGGGCATGGGTGTGTGTGTTTGTCATTAGGATAATTTAGGTTAAGTAGTGTGTAAGTTTAGGGACTGATGACCTTAGCAGTTAAGTCCCATAAGATTTCACACACATTTTTGTCCCCCACAACAGCTGTTTCCTTAAACAAAAATACGTACACACGTTTTGAATAGTTTTCCTAAGCGCCTGTTGGTAAGCAGGACGATAGCGTGTACAGAAATCGAATCTTAACATACACAGAAATTAAACCTCATATTGTTGTTTTTTCTCGTCTTCTTTATGCGCCAACCCTCCTCCATTATCCAAGTTTGGAGTGGCAACAGCAACTTCTGGGCTTTTAATTACCGCAGGCCGTATGGTACAAGACAGAAATGCATTCATAGACCTTCTGGGAAATCATCAATTTGCGTAAAAACCATGAGCTTGTACCAACTGAACCTGGACTGGAGAACGAAAGATAAACTTGAACGAAAATAGTTTGGGAGCAGAAGGAAGCAAGCTCACTGGCTAATTACACGATGCACTACGAAGAAGTTGATTGATAGAATTGTTGGAGGTTCGGTAAGATATTGCACTAAATTCTGTTCAATTGGCGCGTTAGATCGTCAAGATCCCGAGAAAATTGGAGGGCCGTGCCCATAACGCTCCCAACGTTTTCAACTGGGAACAGATCCGCCGACGTTGCTGGCCAAGGTAGCGTTAGGCAAGTACGAAGACGAGCAATAGACACCCTCGCCGTGTGGGAGTGGGTATTATTTTCCTGAGATGTGAGCCCATGATGGTTTGCCATGAAGGGCGACAAAACGGGGCGTACGATATCGTCGACGTACCTTTTTGCTGAAAGGATGCCGCAGATGGCAACCGAAAGGATCCAGCTATATAATTAAATGTCACCCCAGACCATCACTCCCGGTTGTCTGCCCGTATAGCGGGCGACAGTTACGTTGGTATCCCAGCGTTGTCCGGGGTGTATCCAGACACATCTTCAACCCGGAATCTCATTGACTGGAGTAGAAGTGTCTTCAGCAGTGAGTTCCGCTTCGAATTGAACCTCGATGACTAGCGGGGTGCGTCTTTTTTTATATATATCTTCTCATTTCACGCAAGTTTAAACACAGAAACCATCAAATACGGCATTTTAGCTTGACAACATTGGACTTTAATATGGCATCAGCTCAATATGTTTCTATCAAATGATCAGAGCACACGACACTCGACGTCAACAAAGGTCTTCGACTCGTCACATACGACAGATGTAGGAGTAGTATGATATCAAACCCAAAAGCAAATAATCACCTTTCAACCTAAGTGAGATCTCGGGCTGCGGGACCACCACAGCGCTCGTACCAGTAAACAGCTGCTTGTCGCATCACATTCGTTGGTTCTGCCAACTCAGAACCAAATTACTACCTCCCACCGTTATCCACACCACGGGCAACGCTACAGTTCCCGTCATTACAAACTTCATTCCAGAAAACAGTAAATTTAGTGAAATTACAATGAAATGAACACCCTTAGCTGCTTACAGGCGTTGACATACGTCAACGGGGACAGATGAAAATTTGTGCCCCGACCGCGACTCGAACCCGGGATCTCCTGCTTACGTGGCAGACGCTCTATCCATCTTTTTTTTTTTTTTTGGATGCACAAACAGTGCTCGAACTCTTTCGGGAATCGGCAACGCGCCGCGACTAATGAGTATAATGGGCAGGGGCACTACGAATGTAGTGCGGGACAATACGTTGAGAATGTGGGTTTCGCGGGAGACGTGCCAGAGATAAATCCCTGCAGTCGCGCTATCCTCTGTGTCCTCGGTGGCTCAGATGTATAGAGCGTCTGCTATGTAAGCAGGAGATCCCGGGTTCGAATCCCGGTCGGGGCATACGTTTTCATCTGTCCCCGTTGACGTATATCAACGCCTGTAAGCAGCTAAGGGTGTTCATTTCATTGTAATTTCATTCTAACGAGCTGCATGGTCACCGATGGTATCTGTTTTTTCGGACATGTCCGAAAGGACAGATACCATCTTAATATATATATATATATATATATATATATATATATATATATATATATATATATATATATATATAGTAAATTTAGTATTCAATAATCGTGAAACAACACTTCCAGCAACCTTTTTTTCCCCACAGAAACACGCTTATGTTGCATCACAAGTCCTGTGTTTGGCTAAAAATTCGTATTTAGATTTGGCGTGCAACGAAAATATGCTATTTTTATGCAACGGCACATTAATCGAGATTTGCTCCCGCGAGTACACTGATGATTTCGCACCATTATTCTATGAACGTCGTCCCGTGGCCTCTGTCTCTGTGTGTTGACTTTCAGTGGTAAATTATATCCTGACAGTAGAAGCAGTTACAATTTTACATCCTTTCGCTTATAGACCCGTCAGTAACACGTCTCTGTAAAACTTGTCAGCGAACGTAGCGATGTCCCTTTTATATTGAAAGCGTACAAGCCATTCTTTTGCTAATTACCTCTCGCTGAATTTCATCCGCTGCACGACATGCCGCTAATTCCGAGTTAAATCAGGTTTACCTGTTTTCACGAAGCTACTGTTTGCAAAGCAGTGCTATTCAGCGGCGGCTGGTCTTTTTGCTAACCGTTTAGCGGGCACGGTCGCGTCCCCTTGTATCGTGCGCGCCTCCTTCGCGCTGCTCTATTTGCGTGCCGGCTGAATAGGTAATGCAGGTGGCCGCCTCTGCCGCAGTTAGCGCGCCCAGGGTTAGGAGAAATTAATGACGGCAGAAAGCCGCTCGCTCGCGCGCACACACACGCGCGGATACACCCACACGCGGCGGTGCGGCTGACAGCTCTTTGTACGGCGTGCCTTTGTTGTAGCGCGCACCGGAGACAATGTAGTCGTCGGCGTCTCTTATTTGTTTGCTCTGGTTGCCAAACACAGAGCGGCCACTGCACCTTAACTCGGCGTTTTTCATATTGCTCAGATTGAGAGATTTCACAGAAACTCGAACTGGTCAACAGAGCTGCCTCTACGCATTGGAAAACCACAGTGGAAAGCACTGACAAACCACAAATCTATGAATATTAATATACAGAGTGGTCGGAAATTCCCGTTACAAACTTCTACATGTAGAGGGTAGTGACTACATAACATTTTGAATAGGAACCCATGTCCGGAAACGTATCGTTTCCGTTCTACGACAGTTTCAATGCAGATGATTATCTCATCCACACCCACGTGAGAAATATACTTAGGCGTGACCCAGTACAATTGTTGCAATCAATTTGAAAAGAATACTGACTCGTTCCGTTATTACTTACGCATTTGCGTTATAACTTACAACTTATGGTTTACATTAGTCGACAACAACAAGAACCCAGCATCTACGGCACCAGCCGCAACGTACCGATGCATTACAACAGCGGCTCGATGTGGCGACCATCAACGTTGTTACACACATTGTACCTCCGAAGCATGTTCTGGTACACTCTCTCCATCCCACCTGGTGTCTCTTCAGTGTCTTGTGCAGCGGCCAGAACGCGTGCCAGGAGATCTTCCTGTGTCTCTGCAGGTGTCTCATAAATTAGGCTCTTCATACGACCCCACAAGAAGTAGTCCATAGGGGTTAAATCCGGCGATCGTGGCGGCCATGCAGTTGGACCACTACGGCCTATCCATCTTTCACCATACCGTCTGTTGGGATGTCCCCGGATAGAAAGTGAAAAGTGAGGTGGTGCTCCATCATTTCCTGACGGACATTCAATGGCACAGCTTCCAAGAACGGGTCCATTACGTGTCGTAGGAAGTATGCTTGACCCGTGAGCTTCGATGGAAGGAGGTATGGTCCAGTCACATGACCGTCCAAAATACCTGCCCACACGTTAATTCCAAACCTGTCTTGAAATCCCTGAATATGCGTGCATGAGAGTTTTCGTCCGCCCAGACATGGCTATTTCGAACATCCAGAACACAATCCCTTGTGATCCTACATTCATCTGTGAAGAGCACTCGCCGTGGAAACAGGGGTCCGTCGATGCAACGGTGCAGGAACCATATGGAGAAAAATGGTTTAATGGCTCTGAGCACTATGGCACTTAACAACTAAGGTCATCAGTCCCCTAGAACTTAAAAATACTTAAACCTAACTAAACTAAGGACATCACACACATCCATGCCCGAAGCAGGATTCGAAACTGCGACCGCAGCGGTCGCGCGGTTCCAGACTGAAGCGGCTAGACCCGCTCGGCCACTCTGACCGGCATGTGCAGAAGTCGACGCGTTGGGGAAAGTCTGCATGACCCATAGCGTGTACCCTTTGTAATTGGTACGGATGTAATTGTTGCTCCTGCTCGACATCCAAGACGGTACTGTGACTAACAGCCATTGCACGCGCAATTGTTCGCGAACTCGTTGACGGGGTATCTTCAATGCGACGCAGTACACCTTCTTCAAATTCGGGAGTGCGGCGTCACCGTGGAGCACCACAGTCCTGCGCCGGCCGTGGTGGCCGAGCGGTTCTAGCCTCTTCAGTCTGGAACCGTGCGACCTCTACAGTAGCAGGTTCGAATCCTGCCTCGGGCATGTATGTGTGTGATGTCCTTAGGTTAGTTAGGTTTAAGTAGTTCTAAGTTCTAGCGGACTGATTACCTCAGATATTAAGTCCCATAGTGCTCAGAGCCATTTGAACCATTTAGTATCTAGTAATAGATGTCCGGAAACTTTTTATTAGATACTGTATAACGTTTCTTGGACTGTTAGTGCGAACCCATTATTATTATTTGCATCTTTATGTGTTCTTTGCTTACCTATTGTTAGCACGAAACGACATTTTTGTAATATCTTCTCACTGCAGTCTCCAGCAAGCATAATTTTCCGAGTCGCTTGCCCTCTCAGCCAGAATCCCATTGCCATTGGCAGACATTAAATTTTTATTTTTGCTCCTTGAAGTTTAATTTCCATACGGAATCTCTCCTTGCTTCATTCATGCTTCATGTACAGACTAAATAACATCGCTGGTGGCTACAGCTAGTTCTGCCAGGTGGCTCGATTTCCGCGGGTTGTCCCGGTTTTTAATGTGTCGTGACCACTCCCGCATAAGCCTTAGGCCGTGTCCTACGTGAGCGACAGAAGCGAGCAACAGCACGCGACAGCTTCAGGCGACAAAACACAACCGCAGATGTAGTTACGGAAGTGTCCTACCTGAGCGACATCTGTGTCGCTGCCTGTCTCCCGCTGCAACTGGCGACGTTTGAATTCAAACTTGTTTGAACTTTGTTGCTGCAGCATGCGCGACAGAGAGTGACAGCCACGTGTCTTCTCAGCAAAGCAGAGGAGCTGACGCGACGGCAGTTATGAATTACTTAACATCCGATTTTAAGAAAACTATTCGGTGAAAAAATGTGATTCTTCCGCAACCTAGAGCTTGATATCATTAAACGATAAAGGTCTGAATTTATTTTCGTTATTCGTCATAGCTATTGTGCTGCACGAAATTGAGTACGTGGCTGCACGAAATTTTTAAGAATTTGCAGAGGTAAAAACACATTGTGTAGACTTTCCGTATAGTTCATTTAAGGCCATACATTATTGCGTATGAAATGTAACCAATATATCTAAATTGTATTTAAAGTTGAGACCGGAATGATATCTCTTTTCATTCTTGAGATAGTGGTTGTTATATCCGCGGACGGTTCGCATGCGGCGCGTCCGAACCTTTACGGAGCTTCGGGAATCAAGTGGTCGTAAAAATCGTCGTATCTCATAAAAGGTTCAACATATCGAAACGACGAATTTTGGGAATGACAGCACGCAGAAAGGACTATTTTATCATATGATTAACACTCAATACATTATTGTAAACGCGTGAGCAGAGCGAAAACAAAACTCCCTATAACTTACGCCATGAGGTTTTGTCCAAATTTTCATAGCCAAACAAAGGGAGAGAAACAGGTAAACGGGGTATTAAAGTGACCAGCATGAGGTCTTGTTTGGCATGAAAATATTTAACTGCTTGAAAGTAATCAGGGTAATTAATGAAAACTTAATTAATAAGCTGATGAAAAATTGAAATATTTTACGAAAAGCGTCTGTAAATAAAGTATCAAAAATTTCATCTGTTCAAAATCTAGCTATTTTGCAGGTAGGAGGATACATTGGTGCGGTATTTAAATGTCAAAAAGGCTTTCTTCGAATCAAGTACGTTAGGGAGGCAAATGAGGAGTCAGTAAGATCATGCTTTCTGAATAAAACTTGAAATTAAAAAAAATTAAAGAAATCATTCAAATATTTTATGAAATGATTTGCGTAGAAGAAATACGTAGATCAGAGAAACGTTCTACGTGCCTTTGAATGATGCTCGAAATCATGGACAGAAAATGAGATGCACCAAACGTTTACCTAATATTTTTTATTTCATACTTTTAGACAAATCATTACACAAAACGCTTGACTTTCTTTTCAAATATTTTGTAAGCTTTAGTTTTACAGAGTATTTAGAGTAATTGAAACGCTTGGCTTTAACACTGACTGCTGATGAATTACTTTCGCAACATCAAATATCTGTAAAATTTCGTGGTTCATTGTAATTTATTAGGAATTAAATGTGTGTGATATACTGGGATAGGTGTGAAGATCAAGTTCTTTGGCAAGACCTTAAAAATATACTTAGGGATGCAGTGTAAATAGTATACATAAAACTTAGTAAACAGAATTGTAACTGAGTCAGTAAAAATATAAAACTAGCCAGGAAACGAACCCCGGACCTAGCCCTAACATGTAAGCACGAATTGTACACGCTACCCCTACGCCACAGCTAGCTTTTGTTCACGTGTCTCAATCTGTGTAATTACGTTTGTATTTAGCGTAGTTAGTCATGTAGTAGTCATTCCTCCACATTTATTGGCTTTAAAAGTTCTTGATCATGTAAAAAAAACATTCGTATTTAATTTATTGGTGAGATAGTGGAATGCTCCTCTGCCCATTCACGTGTATCCGAAGAATTTGTCTGGTGATCTTCGTAGTCGATGATATTTATGAAATTCTCCATGGAGATTCCTCCCTATGTAAATTACATGCACAGCAACCTAATTCTGTAGCCTTACTCTCCAGCTGCAGTATTCTACAGGTTAGGGACGTCGTTTTATAGAAACATCTGGTTGCCTCTAAGCAGCCATCTTGTAGCGCGACATGGTCGCTCGAACGCAGGACACCCAAGCTTTTTGCCCGATGGTGCTGCTTTTCGCTGGAGCGTCGCGTATCCAGAAGTCGATCGCTGTCGCTCGCTCCTGTCGCTCACGTAGGACACGGCCTTACGCGAGGTACCAGATATTCCGAGTTTTGGGCACTGCTGACAGTTAAATATAATGTGCATTCACTTCAAAAATAATATTTATTTATTTATTACATTGTGCCCTTTTATCTCTGATTCAAACACATCCTGTATTCATGGTTACTCAAATCGTTACCATCAGTAGTCGAATAACTCAGATTGAAAAACGATTGAGTACATGAAAGTTCCAAAATAAGTTTTTGATCGCGTCAATGACGGTAGCCAACAAAGTTAAAATACGTTACGCCAGGGGCTCACAGTCAACCTATGAACTAAAGAGGCGCTTAAGCAACTGCCCAAACACAACGTTTAGAAAACATTCAACTGCATGGCATCCATTGTTGTATTATTACCACCGCTTATTGAGTACAGTTCCACTAGCGTATAACATCGTTCAAAACGTATTATAAGCCAATACTTATTGAAAGATACAGTATTACGTCGGTTTGTTTTAATGCACCGTCGATTTTTTTAACCATCGTCCATAAGTCCCGATTTTCTGCAAGTTGGGCATACCTACAGCCCTGAGTCTCCCGCTTCTTAGTTATTGCCTCTATTTCGTTTCCATTGACTCTTACAACTAGAGTCTGGTTTCCGTACGAGCTATAGATAAACTTTCGCTCTCTGTATTTCATTCTTGGTAAGTTAAAAATTCCATGCCTTTTCTAAACATACAAATGCTATAAATGTGGGTTTGTCTTTAAAAGGTGTTATAATGTGAAAAACAACGAAAGTAAAACGACGTTAACATGATGTAGCCGAGCGAAAGTGGGCAATATTGAGGGAAATAGTAAATGAGAAATTAAAGGTAGCAGACGAGTTTTGTTGTTTGGGCAGTAAAATAAGTGACGATGACAGAAGTAAAGAGCATAGTGCCGCAATAAGATCTGCTTTTGTGAAAAGGAGAAATACGTTTACATAGAATATAAATTTAAGTGAAACTCCATGGCAGATTAAAACTGTGTGCCGGACCGAGACTCGAACTCGGGACCTTTGCCTTTCGCGGGCAAGTGCTCTACCAAGTGAGCTACCCAAACACGACTCACGCCCCGTCCCCACAGCTTTAATTCGGCCAGTACCTCATCTCCTACCTTCCAAACTTGACAGAAGCTCTCCTGCGAACGGGGCGTGATTCATGCTTGTGTAGTTCAGTTGGTAGAGCACTTGTCCGCGAAAGGCAAAGGTCCCGAGTTCGAGTCTCGGTCCGGCACACAGTTCTAATCTGCCAGGAAGTTTCATATCAGGGCATACTCCGCTGTAGAGTGAAAATTTCATTCTATAAATTTAAGTGTTGGGAAGTTGCTTCTGAAAGTTTGTCTGAAATGTACCCACACATGGCAACGGAATATAGACGATAAACAGTACAGAGAAGAATAGAACAGAAGCTTTTGAAATGTGGTAGTAGAGAAGATGCTGAAGATAATATTTTTAGATTGGAAAACTAATGAGACGGCACCAAATCGAGTAGGGGGAAAACTCTTACTAGCGCAACTTGACTAAAAGAAGAAATCGTTTGATAGATGAAAGAATCATCAATTTGATAATGGCGGGAAATATGGAGAGTAAATATTGTAGAGGGGGATTAAGTGATGAATAGAGTAAGTAGGTTCAAATGGATGTAGGTTCCAGTAGTTATGCAGAGATGAAGAGTCTTGCACACGATCAGGCCGGCCGGGATGGCCTTCGGTTCTAGGCGCTTTAGTTTGGAACCGCGCGACCGCTACGGTCGCAGGTTCGAATCCAGCCTCGGGCATGGATGTGTGTGGTGTCCTTAGGTTAGCTAGGTTTAAGTAGTTCTAAGTTGTAGGGGACTGATGACCTCATATGTTAAGTCCCATAGTGCTCAGAGTCATTTGAACCATTTGAACAGGATACAGCGGCATAGCTGCAGGAAACCAGTCTTTGAACTCAAAACAGCAACAACAGACATGACATCGATGTGTTGACAGAGTGTGTAAAATGACTGCTCCGGTCACTTTTGACTTTTGGATCTCTGTGGGAAACAAACTAAAGCCATAAAATTTGTTGCATCATCGGAGCTAGATGTCGCATAGCGCGGCTTCTCCGATGACTTCCAGCCAGGTGGTTTCCACTGTGCGAGATGCTTCTTTTTTTTTTTTTTTTTAATCGAGATGTGGGTCACTCGGCTGGCAGCCACGAGCCCGGTCGCCGTTCGGCTCCAGCAAATTAGCGGCTGGCTGTCTGTGGCAGCGCGCTATCGTAATCGCATCTCGTTAAACTTTTTGGCAGCGCTGCGCGGCGCGGCTCAGGCGCACAGTGACGGCGGGCGTGTGCAGTAATTGCGGCGGCATTCCACCCGGCCCCGAGCTGGAGCTGGAGGCCAGCCCGGGCCTAGCAGGGCACACAATTAATGCCCCACAGCACAGAGGTGCCAGCTGCCCAGCGACCCTGCTGCGTTTTTTTGTCAGACGCCGGCTCTGGCCACCACGCTCGACCACTTTGGGCCGGTTCCCACTGCGGCGTCTGCCTTTTTTATTTCGGGTCGAGGGCCGCGGCACAGCGTGCGTTTATATCTCGTCGATACGAGCCCAACTGTAGGCTCGTGACTTCGCTACAAAGTGTCGTCCAAAAGCGTCTGTACGTTCAGACGTGTCCCAGTCGAGTGCGCCACGTTGTGTATAAGGTCTACGCTAGTTAAAAGCGAAAATCGGCATGGGTGAAAGTACACATTTTTGTACTTTTATTTATCTTTATTGACAATTCATCACTAAGTGGACCACGATTAACAGATTACGTGGTATCACGTATCGATGCCACCACTACTGGCGTATCACAGTTGGCAACGGAATTATAAGTTCCCATCCAACGCCAATAGTGGTCGAGCTGGATCTGGCAGACCCAATGGAGCACGCCCGCTGAGCCACACCTCTAGCAGCTCTGTACTACGAGAGCACTCTGTCGCTGGCGGGCGGCAGCCACTCACCTCACTCGCACTTGGAGCCACTTCGCCACCGGCCCCTACGCAGAAGCCACCTAGTGACTGCTCCAACCCCATCGTTGTTGCTATTGCATGAACTGGAATCTGTTTCTTGCTATTTGACAAACTAACATAGTGAGAACAATTAATGTAGGTTGATTCTTACAAAGAAGATGACAGCAACCAGCCACTATTAACCCTAGCATTACCAACGGGGGGGCCTCGTAGGCCCACTGACTCAGTTTTTCTATGTTGTATCCACACCCTTTGATATATGAACTTGAAAGCAAAGGTAATTGTTCGTTATTGAATGTACTATTGAGTCATTACAGAATTTCGGAATAAAAATGTAATTAAAATTCATTTACTTGATTTAATTCTCTGTGGGCCTTAGAAGCCCACCCGTTGGTAATAGCAAGGAAAGATTTACGAGGTTGAGTCTCTCGTTTCAAATTCTTACCATGAAACGAATTTTGGCATTGTTGCCTTCAGACATATTATTATGAAGCGGACCATTGTTATTTTCAGTGTTTCTGCTGCTGTTGAACCAGCAACATGAGTAGACATCGTTTACGTGATAGTTCCATTGAAAGAGTGCTAGAAGAAGTTTTGAACGAATCAGATTTAGAGGAAAGTGAAGTGGATGATGATGTGGAAGAAATTAGAACTGATTCATCGTCTGAGAATGAAGATGAGGTTGAAGCCAATCCACCAGATGATAATGATACGGAATGTGATAAATTCATTGCAAAAAGTGGACGAGAGTATATTACGAAGCCATCTCGATAATATCGGCGTTCTGTACAAAATATAGTGCGAGAAAGAATGGGGCTAGGACAACAAGGAAGAATTGCGTCTCCGAAAGAGGCTATAGAGCTCTTTTTTACACCTCAAATTATGAATCTAATAAAACTACACTCAAATGAAGAGGCTTCTCGACTAGGTATTCAGCACACAGATGAAGATGAGTTATTTTGTTATATAGGACTCTTGCTAATCATGGGTTCAAATCATGACAATAAGATACCTGTCCAAGATTTATGGTCTTTGCTTCAGGGCCGACAAGTGTACTATGGATCAATGAGTCGGACCCGATTTTTCGAATTGACTAAAATATTGAGGTTTGATGATAAGAACACAAGAGAAATTCGTCGCCAGACTGACAAGTTTGCTCCAATGAGGGAAATTTTTGAAAGCTTCAATTCTTCACTTCCATTGTATTTCATTCCTAGTCTACATACAACAGTGGATGAGATGTTGTCTTTGTTCCGTGGTCGCTGTCCATTCAAGGTGTTTCTAAAAGAAAAACCTGGAAAATACGGCATTCTAATTCGAATGCTGTCTGATTCTGAGACTAGATATGTGATCAGCATGGACATCTATACAGGCAAGTCAGGAAATACACAGCATTCAAATGGACCGATGGAAATTGTAAAGAGACTAATAAAACCTATTGAAAAATCAGGCCGTAATGTTACCACAGATCGGTACTATACTTCAGTGGAGCTTGCTGAGACTCTATGGAATGATTTTCACCTCACACTTGTTGGCACCCTACAGTCTAACAGACGACACATACCTGAAGAGCTGAAGACTACAACTGGCCGCAGTTTACACTCTTCCATCTTTGCTTATACTGACCCCTCAGACACAGAGGCCACCAGTTACTCTTGCATCAACGCTAGTCCGCGAGAAGCCAAAACGACTGCTGTTGATGCTTTCAACTTATCACTCAGAAGGGGTGTTGAATGAAGACTCAAAAAAGACTAACATAAATCTTTTTTATAATTCTACAAAGGGAGGCGTGGACACCATAGACCAGATGGCAAGACACTACAGCACAAAGAGAGGAACAAGAAGATGGCCTTTGTCCCTCTTCTACACACTCATTGACATAGCAGCAATAAATGCATATTCACTCTTCCTCCTCAACTTTCCGAATTGGAAAAAGAATTTGCTAAACCGCAGAAGAGTTTTTATCACTAACTTAGGTCTCGAACTAATAAGATCTCAAGTAGATAAACGGGCACAAAATTTGTATGGACTTCAGAAGCCAGTAATAATGACAATGGAAAGCATCACACAACGGAAGCTCAGCTGCTCTGTAGAACCATCATCCTCAACAGCAGAACCAGGAACACGTGGACGGTGCCACCTATGCTGCCAAGAAGCTGCATCTAAAAAGATCAAGTACAACAAGCTGGGAAAGTCAACTGTTACCTGCTCTCAGTGCCACAAACACGTCTGTGGGAAACACTGCAGGAAGACAGTGTTGTGTGAAGAATGCGTTGCAGAATGAGACAGTAAATTTTGTTTGCTTCATGTAGTGTATCGAATTAAAAAAGTCGTTTTTATAAGAAAACACTATTTTGAAACATTATTCCAAAAAATATATAAACTGAATCTCGTGATTTGTTCATTTTATTCCTATTATAATAACATCTTTTATTATCCAGTATACAAAAACAATGTCTAAGCATTTTGAATTGTTATTAGAGGTATCAGAAGTAAATAAACTTGATTTATGATAAAATAAATTGTGGTATTCTTTATGGGCCTTTGAGGCCCCCCCGTTGGTATTACATGTAACAAAAAATACGTTGGTAATGCTAGGGTTAATACTGCTATTTATTTAAGTAAATAGCGCCGTAACCGGTTTCGAACTGACAAGTTCATCATCAGACGGCTGTTCACATGATTTGCAAGATACACTTTACACGATCGTCAGTTTTCGATTTTTATCTCGCTACAGTGAAACAATAAAAATCGAAAACTGACGATCATGTAAAGTGTATCTTGCAAATCACGGCTGTGGTGGTTCGTTTTCTTTATTTATATCATCAGCGCTGCCCCATGTCCGCAAAAACGATGGACTTCCACAAGTAGAATTACGTCAGTTTTTGAGTAATACAGTGAAAGAATGAAAATCGAAAACTGACGATCATGTAAAGTGTATCTTGCAAATCATGTGAACAGCCGTCTGATGATGAACTTGTCAGTTCAAAAACCGGTTACGCCGCTATTTACTTAAATAAATAGCAGTATTAATAGTGGCTGGTTGCTGTCTTCTTCTTTGTAAGAATCAACCTACACTCTGTTCCTTGTTGAGTAATTTGTAGTGAGTCTTCGTACGTTTGGCGAAATACAAGTTAAGTAAATATTCTGTTTTCTGTGTTAACTTGCTCACTAATCATTTCTGCTCCCATCCAGCTTTCATACGACGACACTCGCTGCACCACTCTGTAGACCACGCCGGCCGGAGTGGCCGTGTGGTTCTAGGCGCTACAGTCTGGAAGCGAGCGACCGCTACGGTCGCAGGTTCGAATCCTGCCTCGGGCATGCATGTGTGTGATGTCCTTAGGTTAGTTAGGATTAATTAGTTCTAAGTTCTAGGCGACTGATGACCTCAGAAGCTAAGTCGCATAGTGCTCAGAACCATTTGAACCATCTGTAGACCACCTCTTCTTTCTATTGTGTATGAAGTCGTACACAACACATTATATTTTGGAATTACCTATTAAAACTACCCGACACCTAATATTACAGAAAAAGCTTGTAATAATAGTAGTAATAATAATAAAAATAATAATAATGTGACAGAAGTAAAACAACTGGTGAGAAAGAGGAAACAGAAAGCCGAAAAAGAACTTTTTGATTATAACGAAAATACCTAGCGGAGGCGACAAGAACTACGACAAATGAAGAAAACGAACCACCACCGCCTTATCATCGAAGAAATTTGTTACAAGTCACTATGAACCAAAAGGTGGTTTTCATTACTTCGCCCATATATCATAGAACCCATATAATACTAGTTGGCGTGCATTGCATATACCCCTAATGTATGGGGTATACGATACATGGGCCATGGAATGAAAGTACTCTTTTGGTTTATGGTGGACCTGAACACATCGTGTTGCGCCGAAACTAGTCATCTGAAATAAATTTCTTTGACGATACGGCTGTGGCGGTTCGTTTTCTTTATTTATATCATCAGCGCTGCCCCATGTCCGCAAGAACGATGGACTTCCACAAGTAGAATAACGTCAGTTTTTGAGTAATACTAAGTACCGTTAGTGGTTATAGCGCTCTACGTCCAGTTTCGTTTTCACAGTAGCTTTAGCATCCTCTTAGATCCAAAAGCTAGTTACCGGTGTACGATGGAATTCTGATTTCGTTGCCTGTATAGTAGGCGACGTCACAACTTCAGACTACTTGATCCGACAAGCTGACGGTTTACAATTTTGCCTCATTCCTATCCTGGTACTGAGGCATGTCGCTCCTCGACGGCAAATCTTTCTACAATGGGCAGACAATAGTTGGTCCGCTGACTCTCATTTTGGCTGTCTATGAGAACTGTTTCATTCAAGTGCCAAATTTCAGCTTGTAGGTAAGAGTGCGCCAAAGTTGCGATGTCACTTGTGTCATCTTCTTCTTGTTGCAGGGTTCCTACAGCTGTCGCCGCATCGAGCATCTCTGTCACCAAACGCATAGATCCCGCTGTTCTTCCTCATCCTCTCTTGTTCCTCTACTATCCACAAATTCTTGGACACCACTTAGCCATTCTGCCATTCTGCCATCTTCCTCTTCTCCTATTTCCAGGAGGTTGCCAGGAAAGTACCCTCTTGGGGCATCTGTCTTTATCCATCCTTTCGGCATGCTCAAACCGTCCTAGCTGTCTTTCTTCTATTCTGTCCATAATACTATAATGAGTACGTGTCTTTTCTGTTATTTCCTGATTCCTTACTTCGTCTGTGCTGGAAATTCTACGGGGTCTGCTCATATGGTCCATTTCTAAAGCTGTGTCTATCTTTTTATTTATTTCTATGAGTTCCCAGCACTCACTCCCATAGCTTGTTATTGGTTTCTCGATAGATTTCTATAAATGTATTTTAACCTTTAAATTCATTTTTGTGGACCAAATTACGGTATTTAATTTTTGGACAGACATGTCATTCGTGACCCCCCCTCCCTCCTTGCATATAACTGGGCTCTTGGTAACACCCTTTAATAAATCTAAATCTAATACTCGTCGCAAAGGGTTGTTTTTTATTTTGAAGTATACAATCCTCAGTAACAAATTTCTGAATCTTATTCGAGTGTTGAATATTAAAAGCAGCAACGAGTTAGTTGCATTGAAACTGATTCCTGAGATCCTAAAAAGCTTTTAGTGAAAGCAGAAAAAACTAGACCTATTGTATTATCACAGCTTGAACGAAAATGTGCTAGCTATTAAACTGATTGGTAGGAATGAAAACATAATTTTTTTTGTTTTTTTGGTTAATAGGGCAACTTTTGGATTTCATAATTTACCATTATTCCACTTTTCAACGAAAAAAGGAGAGAGAAAACCAAAAATGTATCATCTAATTTTATTATGACGCGTTGAATATAAGACACGGTTTAACTGTGTAAGTTGCATTTAGACATACAGAAAACTCAACATCAAGTACTTAAATTTTAGACACTTTGTCATTAAAATAGTTTAAAAGTTATAAAGCTGGTCAAAAATTTATGTTTGCAACTGAAAAGGAAAACATAAATCTGTGTTTGATGCCAAAGAAAAATATTCTATTAAGAAACTCGTGTATAAATCGTGCAGTTGTTCAGTATGTGTGCTAACACTTTTGCTCTTAGATAAACACGTTATATTAACGTTTTTCTAGCATAATTTTTTGAAATACAACTGAGACCGTTGACTTCGAGTCATATCTTTCAGAAGCTAAAGTTGACAGTCCACACAGTCATTCTTGAGAAAATGTTGACTTAAGGTGTGTCTTCAAAATCTTTCACAAGTCAAAATGATTCGGAAGCTTACAAAAGTATTGAGAAATATGTCTATAAAATTGATTTTTGCTATACAGTGTCTCTCTCTTAAGAGTCGTCAGAAACAGTTTCTCGTGTTTCGGCAAATATTTGCAATTTCGTTTTTGCAAGGTGTAGCTGGAGTCAGCCGAAACAAATACTGCTCTTCACGTCTTTGATGCGACGCCAAGCGTCGACGGAACGCGTCAGTTTGTTTCCCGTTTCAAACAAAATTATTTTTAAATCGGATTTTACGTGTCCATTTGATAGAGCGCTACCACGTTAGTCTAGCGCGGTATTCATTTCACCGATATGTGTTAACAGAAACAGTAAAACACAAAGAATAATCAGTATTCAAGCAGCGCCTGAATAGCGCTTCAGCACGGCGGTAGCAGTCAGCACCGCCTGTCACTGCTGGAGTACTCGTTATTTCTTCGTGTGTTATTGACCGTGTCAATACATATCGGTGAAACGAATATCGCACCAGACTAATCTGGGACAGTTCCGTATAATGGGTTCGTAAAATTCCGATTTAAAACTCATTTTGTTTGCAATGAGAAACTCACCGTCGCTTTCCATCGACGTTGGGCGTCGTCAGAAAGATATGGTGATCAGTATTTGTTTAGGCTGACTCCAACTACACGTTGCAAAAACAAAATTGTAGATATCTGCCGAAATACCAGATGACTCTCAAGAGACACACCCTGTATAAGGTAATGGGTTTTGTGGAGAACTAGCAACAACAAGAATGGGCACTAAGGTCAAGACTTGATCGTTTGGTGAATCTGAGTCCAGTTAGATAGGGAACTGATCAAAAAGTTTACATTGCGAATAGATTTATACTGACTAGAACAACATTTGATCCAGAAGTCAATGGCGACTCGTACCACACATTCGCAACTATCTGGCAAACAGGCTAGTTTGATTAAGCATGTCTACTGGAATGTGTGTGCATCTGCTATCGTGTACTTTCACCCGCCCGCGTCAGTTTTCAGTATTAATTGTGATAAACCGTGTATACCTGTTTCTCATCTGGACGCCTCTCTTTTGTTGGCGCCCCACGCGGCCACTTGCGTCGGCTGTGCTTCAAACCGGCCCAGTACGCGAGTGCTGTGTGCCGGGCCAGGCTGGGACGCTGCACTCGGTGGAGGCTGCAGCGCTGTCCCTCTCCTCTGCTCCTCTCCCCCCCCCCCTGCCCCCGGCTCCTCTGGGCTATCGATCAGCGCAGCCGCGCCACACCCTGCCCGCCCAACGCGCCGCTCACGAGCTTCCCTCACTTCTCTAGTCTGTCTCTCGATTTCCGCTCCCTGTTTCCCTCTTCATTTCCTACTTGTTTTTTTTAATTAGGCTACACATGTATGTACCTTTCGTTTTCACACTGTTTTAAGCTCGCCGAACAAAAGATTAGTCACCCATTTAAAGGGGCCCACTGGTGTCTTTGGAGCGCTGTAGATTGAGTATAGAACTGGTGCCAGGCGCTCGTGCGACCTTCCATCGCCAACCTAAGTCGTGCCTGTGAAATTGTGTGTAACTGACAGTCTCTTGTATGGAATCACCGCAGCTAAGATTCGGCGTCGTGGAGACTTGACAGAATGGCCGAAAGGAGCTTTCGTATTTGAACGTGCGAACGACAACACCGTGAGTGGTGTTGCTCGATTTGTCGGTGCTTCAGCGCAGACTATCTAAGGCAGTGGTCGTCAAACCTTCTCGCTCAAGAACCAATATTGACATTAAGGTAGCATGTCGAGCCGCATAGCTAAGTGGGTGAGGTAAAGTGGCCACTAAAGCAGAAGAATTTTCACTAAATCATTGCTACCGATATAACTTCCCCACTTACCACTTTTAATCTATTAAATATAAGGTATCATACCAATTATTTGTAAGTGAAAATGAAAATAATATATACGAACTACAAGCATTTTCCTAAAGGTTTACATAGTGACCAAACTAGCGTACATCACCAGGTCATGTGGCCAGTGTCATCGGAACAAGATTCCATGTTTGTTTTTCTGATTTTTTGGACACTTTTTCTAAGAATCTTCGCGGCCTACTATTTGAAAAATACCATGCCGCTGCAGCAAACAATTTTCAATCGGACTTCCCTCTTAGGCCAAATATAACAGAATGGAGACAGTTGTAAATAATAAAAGTTAATTATTTTAAAATTGTCACAAAGGGATAGTATGCCGGATGATAGCTTTGTGTATAAAACGGTTTAGAAGTCATTTCATCTGTTGTACGATGCGTGCTTTTTGGAAGTAACTAACTCTTATTGGCGGAAACGCCTTGGCCAGTTTTCCAGCGTGTAGTGTGGCCGATTTCCTCGATCGGCGTTAGTCATCCACAAAAAAAACTATCAAACTGAAATAAATAAGAAGGAACTACATTTGTACGCCAAAAGACGTTGTTAAAACATTTTTATTGTAAAGAATTTATTACTCTCCATAGAAGTAAGGCAACAAGAATAATATAAATCAACTTCATTTGCCGATCTTACTATTAATTGCTAATATACATAAATTACTACCTTATATAATTAATAACGGTAATTACAAACTGAGACACGATCACAGTTATTTACTATATGTTTTAACGCCATTTCCCTTCCATCATTGTGTTGTATTACAACAGTCTTAATCCTATTTCAAATTTCTTGCTACAAACATGTACCACATTTGGAAATGTTCTTCTCTATAATGGACATTCACGAATCCTTGTTACTTTCATTTTACATTTATACCACAGCAGCTGACTGGCGTGAGTTTTCAACGCTCGTGAGTTTCCAGCACTAGAAGACAAACAATAAAATATTCCGTCTCTCATCTGCATTAACCACGCAATGGCTGCGTTACTTACACGCTTCCTCTGAGGTAAGCGACAGACTTTACTTAGCTCACGACCTAATTCATTGGCGTCAATTAAAATTAAACACATCTTAAAAATTACTGTTTCCGTAAGTTTTCTTGTTTGTCACTGAACAACAAAGATACGTCTTAAAAAGCTGTTAACGTTAGATGAGATTTTGGATGGTACTGTTTGTTGCTAGAAGCACATTATTATACAATACAGCTGGGAACCGCGGGCCGCATCAGCATTCGGTTCGGGCCGCAGTTAGACGACCTATCGTGATGTCCTTAGGTTAGTTAGGTTTAATTAGTTCTGAGTTCTAGGCGACTGATGACCTCAGAAGTTAAGTCGCATAGTGCTCAGGCCATTTGAACCATTTTTTTTATCTTTAGCACGCCGGAGAACAGTGCCCACGAAAGGCGACGGGAGACAAATGTCACGCCTTGCTACTGGCAACCGATTTCATGCACAACCACTCACTGATGACTAGGGCTCGTAAAGCTACCCATGAAGTCTCATGGGGTTGAGTAATTGTTTGTCCGGTGTGATTGTACAAAATCCACTGTGTGAAGACAGAGAATAATGGAGAACCGTATACAGTCAGAATTAGAAAAGGGATAGGACAAGGAAGCTCACTATCCTGTTTTTCATTTAACCTTTACATCGAATGCCCTACGAGTCTCCTCACGGGAAAAACATCCGGGGTTAAAATGAACGGATTCTCATTCACTAATTAAAATCTGCGAATGATATTGCTGTATCTGTGGAGAAAGACGACACTTTTTTTATTTAGGCCCCTTAATTACAGAAGACAACAGATGGAGATGGACGGCATCAGCTGAACATGCTTTCAATGAACGAAGACAACTACTGGTCAACATGTCGTTTAGTATAGAAAAGAGAAAACAGTTTGCAAATGTGTTAGTCTGCAGTGTGCTCCTGTATGCCTGCAAAACCAGGGCACTGTTGAAGAGAGACAGAAAGCGCTTAGAGGCGACGAAAATGTGGGTTTTGAAGAATTCTAACGAGCACAAGCTGGAAACGAAGAAAAAAAAGGGTGAATGAAGATGTTATGAAAGAGATTAGTGAGCAGAGGAACGTCATAGTATCTATCAAAAAAATGGAAATAAAACGTTTCGAAAATTTATTTAGACGCAGTAAGTTTTTAGCAGACATATTTAATACCACTGCCCAAAAAAGTGTAGGAGCAAATCTAAAATTTTTAAACTCTATTTTCTCGGAAACGCTTGAGAGTTCCGTCTTCCTGTTTACACATTGAAGAATTGGTTCAAATGGCTCTAAGCATTATGGGACTTATCATCTAAGGTCATCAGTCCCCTAGACTTAGAACTACTTAAACATAACTAACCTAAGGACATCATACACATCTATCGCCGAGGCAGGATTCGAACCTGAGACCGTAGCAGCAGCGCGGTTCCGGACTGAAGCGCTTAGAACCGCTCGGCCACAGCGGCCGGCTAGCATATTGAAGCCCTAGTCGTGTCCTACACATTATATCAATAAGAATCAGATTGGTCGGGACAAGTTCGTACGGCGCCGTCATCAGCACCTCCGCGGATCACTGAAGGAGATGCCTTAATGTCCGAAGATGATCTGTATAGATTGAAACCGGTCACCACTCATAAATTATCATCTGTTTTGCGATCAAGACCGAGTTTTTCATTATAGGTTAACATCAGTTTACACTCTGTTTCTTCTTTAAGAATAAATTTAGTCATGATCGGTCAGCGTTGAAGTCCTTCCATTAAATAATGTTAATGTTGAGCGAATAAACTCCGCGAACTAGGTTTGCAGCTCTTAGATCATTTTCAAATACAGTGGCAGCGAAAACACATTTGCATTAGTGACTGGAAACTGTCACGAACAAAGTTTTGCTATTTAATGGCTAGCGGGATGGCAACACTCGCAAATAAATAAACGAACCAGTGTGCTGGTGACAGTGCGGAGTGTTCCGCGCTGAGCCCGTGGATTTATTCCTGTCGCGCGGCGCCTTATCTCGCGTGTTGTGTAACAGACCGCCGCTATCGCGGAGGTCGGCCAGCTGCTGTCGTTCCCTGTTGTCACCTTGCACGATCGCGCCGATGAAGTATCTAGGCTAGGGGCGGGCGACATGCACTGACACGTCGTTCTGTTAATGTGGCACCAGGTTTCAACAGTTACTCTACGTTTTGTACAGACAGTGCTACTTTTCTAGCTACAGTCTTGTTTTCATATTGAATCTTGGGAATTTTGATCTGCCTTTTATGCAAGCAACAGTTGTTTATAAATGCCCACACGTCTTCTTACGTGTTTGTGCCATCATCAGTGGGTTCTGTCACGCACGTAAATGTTTTAAGTATTAATGTTATTCTAACAAAATTTAGGCGTTATTACAGTTTATGCTTACAGTTATTATTGTCTTATCATCTACATTGTTTTATCTGTACAGCCCTCTTTACATTATTATTCGCCAGTAGCTTGACATTTGGGACTAAATTATGTCACCGTGAGTTTGATTGGTGAGTTAACAAATCACTTTAACTATACGCGTGAGTTCGTTGCACGAAAATATTGCGCGGTTATATTTAGCAATTACAGTTTTTTTTTCTTTTCGAAGTTTCTGTCCTTACCTGGATGCCTCTCGGTTGTGGAAATGCACACGGAAACATGATACGTGTTTTTGAGGAACTTTACTTTCAAGGTAAACTTTTGCACTTCCAAGAAAAGATGTTTATGTTGCTGCTGCTGCTGCTGTGTGTGTGTGTGTGTGAGTGTGTGTGTGTGTGTGTATGAGTGTGTGTGTGTGTGTATGCGCGTGCGCGCGCGTGCGTGGATGTGCGCGTGCGTTTTATTTAGAAACCAAAACAGACATAAACCGTCTTTTAGCTAAAATTCTTTAGAATAATAAGCATTTAAAACATACGTGTACCATTTTCGTTTTTGGGTCTGTTTTCCGCAGTTGTAGTTACGTAAGTAATGCTACGGTCGCGGGTTCGAATCCTGCCTCGGGCATTGATGTGTGTGATGTCCTTAGGTTAGTTACGTTTAAGTAGTTCTAAGTTCTAGGGGACTGATGACCTCAGAAGTTAAGTCCCATAGTGCTCAGAGTCATTTTGAACCTAAGTAATACAGTTATGTATCATGCAAAAATACACCCATACAAACTAATCGGAAAATATAAACAGAGGAATAGAAGACTTTTCAACAACCCACAGAGGAAAAAAAAATTACGATCGCATCCTGCAACGTCAAAATGAAGTACATGAGGAGAAGTTGATCTACACAGCATGAAAAAGGAAAAGATATTCCGTGTCAATGAAGTGCTATGTACAAAAATTCGAACACCTGTTTGTAGAAGAAAATTAGGAGACGAAAAAAATCGTGATGATAGTTGTAATTGAACACGGTTTAATAGTAGTAGTTTAAAACCTGTTTAATAGTAGTAATTTAAAACATGAGTACTGTGTACGACCTTGCAAACGGATTTTTGAGGGAAACCATGAAGATGCTTTGAAACGAAGCGATACACATGCGATCTGAGGAAGACCTTTAATACAATCGAAAAGGACCGTAACGTATATTACTTATAACTTGTTTGCATTTTACATAACAGAATAAAAGTACTCGCTGATTAAGGCGCAAACGTGCTGAAACACGTGCGGGGATTTATAAACAATCGTTACTTGCGTACTAGATGGATCTGAATTTTTTTTCTCAATATGCTCGAAGTTCTTGATGTCCTCTTCAGGCACAGCAAACGAAGCTGTTGCAGCACATGAGACTGAACTGCGGGGATCGCCTTTAGGTTTTACAAACCACCGTCAGATGCCGTCACTGAGATACGACATGAGTGTTGTTTTCCAAAAAGTTTTCATTTATCATTGTTAACTCTTTAGTAGTCCAAGGATACGTCCGACATGTTTGTTTACAGTGAACGCCACAAAATACGTAAAGGATGTCGTCTCATGTTTTGTTTACTATTTTCGTAAAGGCCTAACTCAATAGAAAATGGTTCAAATGGCTCTGAGCACTATGGGACTTAAAATCTGTGGTCATCAGTCCCCTAGAACTTAGAACTAATTAAACCTAACTAACCTAAGGACATTACACACATCCATGCCCGAGGCAGGATTCGAACCTGCGACCGTAGCAGTCGCGCGGTTCCGGACTGAGCGCCTGAACCGCTAGACCACCGCGGCCGGCGCCTAACTCAATAGAATATGTCAAATCGTTTCTTTCAGCTTCTCGTTATCTATCTCCTTCAGAAAAGACTGCCTACTATGCATAAGCAGAGTATCGTAGTGGGCGTGCTTCCGTAAGCGATGAATTTAGTGAAGGTCGACCAGTATCGGTCGTTCTTCCAAAAAAATATCGATCGTGTGCCCAAGTGTCTGAAGTGGATCGATATGTGACTTCCCGTGAGAAAGGCGCAAGCCTTAGGAGTATCGATGACTGCAGTGCATTTGATTTTCTGTGACCATTCAGCGGAAAAAATAAAAAACTGTTCCGGAAGCATTCTGCACGATTTGATCAATTTTCAAATACGAACTGGTCCCAGTTGATGCAAGAAAGTGCTGATAATTCGACGAGGAAATGCGAAATCTGAATATAAAATCGTAACTGAACACGAAATTTGGATATATTCAAAGGAACCGGATATTAAACGACAGTGAACAGTTTGGGTGTTCAAAGTCGAACACAAATCAAAGAAAGTAGTTCATTCGCGAAAGTTTTCCCAGAAAATGTTCATTTTGTTTCCTTGGTATGCTAGACGTGTCGAGACCATTGCCTTAGAGCAGTGGTCGTTAAACCGCTGCGGCTTGAGTCAAGTATTCATGCGGCCCGCTGTTCTCAGCCGTATTTTATAATAATACGTATTTAGCAACTAACAGCCGAATCCAGAAATGTCAACAAACAGTAAGAACGACTTAAGAATCTGGTTTCCCTGCTCAGTAACAATATTTACACAGAGAGTAATATTGTAAGATGTGCTTAATTTTAACTGACGTTGGTGAATTCGTCAGTGATCAAAGTAAAGTTGGCCGCTTACCTCAGGTGTAGCAGGTTAAGTAGAGCGGCCACAGCGGCCATAGTGGGGTTAGACGACGTGAGATACCCGTCTGGGACGTTAGACAACTGTCTGGCGCAGTTGTTAGATCGGTTGCTGCTGCTACAATGGCAGGTTATCAAGATTTAAGCGAGTTTGAGCATGGTGTTATAATCGGCACACGAGCGATTTTCCCGTACGACCATTTCACGAGTGTACCGTGAATGTCAGGAATTCGGTAAAACATCTAATCTCCGACATAGCTGCGGCCGGAAAAAGATCCTGCAAGAACGTGTCCAACAACGACTGAAGAGAATTTGGTCAACGTGACGGACGTGCAACCCTTCCGCAAAATTGTTGCAGATTTCAATTCTGGGTCATCAAGAAGTGTCAGTTTTCGGACCGTTCAACGAAACATCATCGATAGGGCTTTCGCAGCCGAAGGGCCACTCGTGTATTCTTGATGACTGCACGACACAAAGCTTTACGCCCCTTCTGATACCGTCAACACTGACATTGGACTGTTGTTGACTGGAAACGTGTTGCTTGGTAGGACGAGTCTCGTTTCAAATTGCATCGAACGGATGGACGTGAGTACGTGTATGGAGACAACTTCATGAACCCATGGACTCTGAAGTCAGCAGGGGGACTTTTCAAGCCGGTGGAGGCTCTGTAATGGTGTGGGGCGTGTGCAGTTGGAGTGATATGGCCCGCTGATATGTGCAGTCTCTAGATACAACTCTGACAGGTGAGAGCATCCTATCTGACCACCTGTATCCATTCATGTCGATTGTGCATTCCGATGGACTTGATCAATTCCAGCAGAACAATGCGACACCCCACACGTCCGGAATTGCTTCAGAGTGGCTCCAGGAACAGTTTTCTGAGTTTAAACACTCCTCTGGGCACCAAGCTTCCCCGACAAGAACATTATTGAGCATATCTGGTATGCCTTGCAGCGTTCTGTTTCGAAGAGATCTCCACCCCGTCGTACACTTACGGATTTATGGACAGCCCTGCAGAATTTATGGTGTCAATTTTTTCCAGCACTACTTTAGATTTTAGTCGAGTCCATGCCACATAGTGCTGCGACACTTCTGCGTGCTCGCGGGGGTCCTACCCGATACTGGGCAAGTCTACCAGTTCTTTTGGCCCTTCAGTGTAAAATGCAGCGTGGCAGAAAGAAAAATGAAATTTGTTGACATAGAATATAAATGTAAGTGTTAGAAAGTCTTTTCTGAAGGTATTTGTCCGAAGTGCATTATTATATAAAAATGGAAGTTTGCCGATAAAAAGCTCAGATCAGAAGAGTATAGAAGCTTGTGAAATTTGGTGCTACAGAAGAAATCTGTAAATTAAGTTAGTAATTCGAGTGACTGATGAACAGCTGCTGAACTGAATAGCCGGCCGTTGTGGCCGAGCGGTTCTAGGCGCTTCAGCCTGGAACCGCGCGACCGCTACGTTTGCCGGTTCGAATCCTGCCTCGGTCATGGATGTGTGTGAGGTTTAAGTAGTTCTAAGTTCTAGGGGACTGATGACCTCAGATGTTAAGTCCCATAGTGCTCAGAACCATTTTAACCATTTTCTGAACTGAATTGGAGAAAAAAGGGAAATTTATAGCTCAACTTGACCAAAAGAAGAGATCGGTTGAGAGGAAACATGCTGTGGCATCAAGGGAAACTCGATTTGCTAGTGCAGTGGAGTATTTTGGGGGTGCGGTGTGTTGTTGCGGGAGACTGAGGCTTTAGTGGAGTAAGCAGGCTTAAGTGGATGTAGGCTGTAGTACTCGTGCAGAGGTGAAGAGGTCTGCATAGGATAGACTAGTCGGGGGAGCTGCGTGAGACTGGTGTTCTGACAAGTCGACGACAGCAGCAGTACTGAGAGAGTGAAGCGGATCTTCTGGTTGCCTCGTTTAGCGGTGGAGCTGTTTCGGGCGGCGCACCTGCGCGAGGTGAGCAGAGTGTATCGTGCCGGCTGGGCTCGGTGCAGCGCACGCACCGTAATTGGTTGCAGCGAGCGGGGGCTGCCCGCGGTCGATACACCCCGGGCGGGAGCCGACTCGCCATTCATCAGTCGCGCCGCAGCCTGAGCCACCGCTTGCGACGCGCTTCACGAAGCGCCGGCCAGCCACCCAGCGTTCCGCTTTCTAGTCGCCGATGGGGAGGCTGAATACTCTGGTACCCAGTAGCTCTGCATGGACGGGACTGCAGGGAGGCCGAAAAGGGAGAGCTGTGTTACACTTCAGTCGAAGTAACTTTGAGACAGACGTTTCGGTGGATCGAGTGGTGTGGGTCTGGTGCCAGCCATTCGTAATGGGTGTTTCAAAAAGATGCATCCGACTTCACTAGACTACATAGACAATAGAGATAGAAACTTTGGGAACAATTTTAACTTATGCACAGGACTAAGAAATTTTTATTTTCACAAGCACTATCAAATTTTACAAGAGTTGATCTTTTATGAGAGGTGTTCAGTAAGTAATGTCACTCATTATTTTTCTGAAAACATTGTATGTGCAGCCGACAGAATGTCAGTCCTAAGGGCCTGGGTTCGATTCCCGGCTGGGTCGGAGATTTTCTCCACTCAGGGACTGTGTGTTGTGTTGTCCTAATCATCATCATTTCATCCCCATCGACGCGCAGGTCGCCGAAGTGGCGTCATTTCGAAAGACTTGCACTCGGCGAACGGTCTACCCGACGGGAGGCCCTAGTCAAACGACATTTACATTTTAATACACTATATTATTTCCCAGCCTCTTGACTACATAACCCCATTTTCCAACATAATCTCCGTTTAGTGCGACAGCCTTTCGCCACCTTTACTGTGAGGGCCTACACGCCCGCGTGGCACTACTCCACCGATCGACGTCGGAGCCAACGTCCTGTTGCATCAGTAAACTCCCTATGATCCACATACTGCTTCCCGCGGAGTGCATCCTTCTTTGGAACAAACAATTGGAAGGTTCCGGGCTATAGAGTGGATGGGAAGAACAGTCCAGTGATGTTTTGTGAGCTCCTCTCGAGTGCGCAGACTTGTGTGAGGCCTTCCGTCGTCATGGGGAAGGAGAAGTCTGGTTCCATTTTTGTGGCGACAAACACGCTGAAGTTGTTTCTTCAATTCCCTGAGGGTTGTAAAAAACGCTTCAGAGTTGATTGTTGCACTATGAGGGAGGACATCAAACGGAAGAACTCTTTCAGAGTCCCTGAAGACCGTCGCCATGGATTTACCAGCTGAGGGTGCGGCTTCGAACTTTTTCTCCGGTGTAGAGGTGGTGTGGCGCTACTCCATGCATTGGCGTTTTGTTGCCGATTCTAAGTGATGAACTCATTTTTTATCACCTGTGAAGACAAGAAACTGTCACGATCAGCGTCGTATCGCACGAGCAGTTAAATGAGCGCTGAAAAATCTGCAGTTGAGATACCAGAAATATTCAAGCTTATGGCTTCTTGCTAGCTAGAGATGAACCTTTCTTTCTGTTTGTTTGGCTCATTAATTTCAGAAGCATTATACACAGAAAAGAGGAGGTAATGGACTTGTACCACTATTGAAATAAGCCCTTCATATAACCTCGTGCTGTCTTTGAGAATCACGTTTAGAATCCAAGTTGGGATTTACCTGTAACAGATGTTTGTGTTTCCTCCGCCAAATACACGGTAAACCTCTACACGAATGTCCCATGTTTTGTGAATGCCTGGAGTTACTGAATTCACAGCTGTATGCGGCGCCGCAGTGCACCGAAAATTGTTGGAAGGGGAGGCTCTTAGAGTTGATCACGAACCCCACAACAACAAATATTACATGCTATGAGACCAGGCGCCCTTGGAGGCTATGCCAGATCTGAACGCTCCATCGCCGATGAAGCTCATTCTTAAGAAATGATTTTATATGCAGATGCCTGTTACGGTGGATCACTGTCCTGACAAAAAATGAGATTTTCGGCACATTCTGGAATTTATGTTATGAACGAGCAAGGGAAATAACTGCACCGTGGAGGCGTCTACTCCGCACCACACAAACTGGGTACCTTATAAATGACAAGATAAAGTTTTAGTTTCGATGTGTAAGTTAATTATGCGAGTTATGAACAGTGTTGGCTGGCTGAGACGAAGGAACCTGCAGTGTGTGGAGGATGCAGTTCAGGGCAGAGGTGATTCTGTGATGTTTTAGCTGTGTTTTTCATACTATGGCTTCGGAGGATCGTAAAAGTGGGAACAGAGTATGGAGTGAGATTAAATATGTGTAGAAAGGACCAAAGTGATGAATATCCGAAAATGTCGTATGTTCTTCGAAATACCATTGGGGGTAATGTCTGTGGAACAAGTAAAATCTTTGAGATATGAAGGAAGTTTGATGAATAAATATTTCAATTTAATGGTTAGCCAACGGAACTTTTCTGAAGGTGCAAGGTGTGTTGACAGGAAAAAAAATTTGAAAGTATTTTGTCTGGGATATTATATTTCAGCAATCAAGGACAGTCAAAAATAAAGAGAAAAACATACTTAGTTTCGAATTGGACTTGCGTAGAAAATGCTAAAATATTATGGTAAAAAAATCTCACTAGGTTATGTTAACAAGTAAAGCATCATACCCAAGTCATCAGTTCTCTTTCTCAAGAAAACTTAACATCAACATCTTCTGTACTGCTGTGATATGTTCTATAAATCACATAAGAAGGCAGGGCTGTCGTAGGGAACGCAGGTCTATCGTAAATCTTGCGGCGATCCTCAACAAAAAGCGTGTAATTAATATTTAATTTACACGCCGTGCTACTGAATATGACGTAATTCAGTCATCAGTGCGAATGCGTATGCGATTCCCCTCTCTCTATTTTCGCTGATGGCGCATAACTCTCCAATCGTACTGGAGAAGCAGTTTGTGTAAGGGTCCTGGTTGTCTTTCCGCATCAAAGCAAAACACTGAAGTTCTGAAAATCTTTACAAACCTGACGTCTTCAAGTGATGTCCTTGTCCCAGAACAGCACGTAAATCGTGAGTCCAGTGCTGTTGTTGTGAGACTGTAATGGAACTACTAAAGAACTGGATAAGGCTCATTATTACTGAAATTATAAGTCTAGAAGTTTAATGGGAAGCCATCTGCTTTTTATTCTGTACATTGCATCATACAAAACCGAAAGCTGATCTCAGATATTGTACGGTATAACGTACATCCACAGGAGTCACACTTTAAATCACTAATCACCTCTAGTATTCACGAATATTGATCCTTGCACACTATTAAACATTGTAAAAATTACCAGAGGTTGAAAATACGCTTCAGCTCTAAAGTTCTGCGCTCGTAGGTAGCACACCGCGCCTAGTACACGTCCACCGCGGAGCTCGGGGCTCACAGCACCAAGTTACGACACATGAAGATGGGCTTATAAGAGCTCGAAATCTGTCGTGTGATAATAAAAGAACTTTACAACTGAAGCGGTATTTTCAACCTCTGGTATAATGCTCAGTGGCGGATGTTCATGCAACAGGATTGTTTATTGTAAAAATTATTGTACTCGTTTCACATAACAAGTTTTACTTCGTAGGCCCAGCTATACTCTGCATTTCGCGCAGAGCCGCGATTTTGGATGCGTGCTGAAATCCATTCAACTGTACTCTTCAGCCCGTCTGCTCAAGACAAGCAGGTAGCACGAACTGTTTCGTTGGGCGGTCACTCGGCAGACGAAGTGATTTGGCTTTTCCTCGTTACTCAATTATTCGCCAACGATTAATGCTAAAATGAAGTTTTGACTATTTAATAGCTAAGTATTAAGAGGTTCTCCTTTAGTATTACCAACAAAATCGGTATTATACATTACTAATAATTAATTAAGGTAATTGTGAGTTTTGTTGCGCTGGTCCGAGGGTAATCCTTCCTTCTTCTATCACAGCGGACAGTCATATTGGTTCAAATGGCTCTGAGCACTATGGGACTTAACTTCTAAGGTCATCAGTCCCCTAGAACGTAGAACTACTTAAACCTAACTAACCTAAGGACATCACACACAGCCATGCCCGAGGCAGGATTCGAACCTGAGACCGCAGCGGTCGCGCGGTTCCAGACTGTAGCGCCAATCATATTACAAGACGATTCAGTTGGCGTGATTTCCGCGATAGGTGTAGCCATAGTACTATCTCTTGGATTACCTCGCTCCACTTTATGAAGTGATGCGTCAGCTTCCCTATCTGCGTTCCACTAAGATGCGAAGCACGGGAATAAACATTAAGGCTCCCAGAGCCACAAATGTTACAGTATGTTGTGTGCTATGACATCAGTATATAAGATTTTAATGTAAATATTCATATGCGAGTAAACTATGTCTTCAGTATGACGTTTTATGTCTTAACCTATTCTGCCGAGGTGTTTTCGTGATAAACTTTTACGTAGACTTGAAATGGCACTTCCTACAAAAACTAGTCGTTAGTAAAGCATTACTCACTAAAAGCAGTTTATAGCGGTGACTTGGGTTCCTTCAAACCACTGGAAATGATAAGAATGAAGGGAAACGTCTTGGCTGCAGCATATATTGCGAAGAAATAGCTTGCAGCATTGAGTTATGGATGGAGAGACTGTAGTGAAGAGAAGGAGAGTAAGAAGATGGCTTGGAGTGCTGGATGTCATAAAAAAATAAAGCGACCTGCAAGTAAAGGCAGAGGGGCAGGACGGGGGAGGGAGCCTCCAGCTGATACCCGGCATACGTAGAAAATGAACAGCGGTACGTCAGTGCAGCGTCTTCCAGTAAATGTTCCCGTCGTTGTACCGCCAGCAGCTAGGCGCTCCAGCCTATTGTTAACGAGTGAGCCACGTGCTCTGCGGCGGCGCGCCGGGCCTTGAACTTGGCTCTGACTTATTCATGGAGCATCGGAAGAAAACAGCTCGTGAGGGGCAGACGCCGCGCCGCGCCGCGCCTCACGTCGGCCGCTGGATGCGCACGTAAACAGGAAGCAGCAGGTGCCGGCGGTCCGTCCCCACGTCCTCAGATACGGCATGAAAGAACTGCGCTGTGTGGCCTTTCCCCCAACTCGGAAACTGTATCTGTACATTACGCGATACAGCACTGAGCGCCGTTCCAGTTTAGAAGCGGCCATCGAGATTTGCCCTTCCATTGATTTCCGTAAATCTTAAATAAATAAACCCTTATAAACGTGACAAGGAGTGTACTGCCTGCCGAGTATTCCACTGCTGATGACTGCGGCTTATCGTTTACACAACGATGAGAAAAAGTCCCCAGGCTTACGCATTTTAATTTTTCTTGGTAGGGTTCACTGTCACATGGAACTTGTTAACACATCATTAACTCCTTTGACTAGTTAAAATTGCTTCATTTACTAGCTACTCGCTTGCAGTTTCAGTCTGTGGCCATTTTCAAACGGAACACGGCCAGTGGTCAAAGGATGAAGTTGCAATTCCACAGTGAAGTATTTAGGTTTCATAACTCGTCTGTAAGAACGTAGAAAAGGTAACGGTGTCAGTAAAATCTTTGTAAAGTGCCTTTTAATTATCATTTGAAACTTTCGTACCTTTAAAATCAGCTCCACACCTCTTTCGAGAAAATGTTTCAGTATAAAGTTATTCAAATTTTTCGTAGAATACGAATATACAGTTAAATGTAGGTGGTTCCCATTTAAAATAAATGGATATGGTCTCTTTTCCGCCGACCGAACGAGGCAATGCAATGGATTTCACACTGGACTCATATTCCGCAGGACGACGACTCAAATCCGCGTCCAGCTATCCAGATTTAAGTTTTCCCTGTTTCCCTAAACCGCTCCAAGCAAATACTAACATGGCTCCTTTGAAAGGGCATATATTTTGGGGTTTCAACTTCAATCGTTGTAGAAATATATCTCTAGAAATACCTGTCGTTAAAAGGGTCTCAGTTAAAATTCGGTGCGGATGAAGGGAATCATAAGGCAACTAAGCTCTTTAAACAGCATATCAGCGAAGTGGAGCATTGTAGATGATGCGGAACTGCTGCCCTGTGATGATCATGACAGTGAAGGTGTGTGTGTGTGTGTGTGTGTGTGTGTATGTGTGTGTGTGTGCGCGCGCGCCGCTCTTTGTATGGCATTAGCACAGTCGGATGAATCGACCTGAAGATGAGACTGAATGACGGGAATAACATATCGTGTTTCGACGTGCTCATGGCTACACTGTGAATAAAGTGTTTATGTGTGTGACGTGTGTTTGGAGCTTACGGGCGTATGACAATAAAGTTGCACGATTTGTTGAGATACAAATGGGGACTGTCCAAAGTGTCTACAAAGAATGATTTACCGTTCGCAGCCATTTGGAGCGGGGTATCTCACAAAGGAGCACCGCTCACAACACATGTACTACATATATATACTTTTCTCATATATAACATTTTAAATTTTGGGTGGGACAACTTCCTCAACGAAGGACGATGTCCCGGAAATAAATTAATATGGTTCCAGTCCCCCGGTTCCGACAAAGAATTTTGGGATTTTTCCACCGGTTTTAAGGCGTGTGCTGGAACTGATTCGCACCTCCCATTTATCTCATACAGCCCGCTCCACTCCTTGGAGTCCCACATAAGCCTTCACGTCATCAATGGACCAAACAACACAGAAACTGGTCAGCAGCAGATGAGGCGTGTACTGAAGTCAGACGAGTGAAGATTTTGGATGTCTTCAAATGGTAGAAGGCGTCGGCTGCAACAACTTCTTAATGAGGCTTGAGCTTGCAGTGTTTGGAGAATGCAGTTCAGGGCAGAGATGGTTCTGTGATGTTTTGGTAGTGTTTTTGGTACTAGTATTTGGGACCACTCGTCAAGGATGTTTATTCCAACATATTCGGTGACCTGATATTTGCCTTTTTTCTACATCGTCATAAAGAATATGTGGACATTGTCGCCCCATGATGGTAACAGTCTGTTCGTAGGACTACAAGCTTACGTTCCTGTTCAGATGAAAATTCAGACACCCGATCGTCCCTTGGCTTATCTAACTCAATATTTACCTTTGGGGCTATTTCGAGCAGTAGATAAAATTTAGCTGTCAACTCGCGATTTGGTAGCTCTATGGGGCCTAAACGTCAGTGACTTTAGCTGGATGTTGCATACCTAGAGTTGTAAAACCACCGTACGCTATCATATGCTATGGTGAGTGTAGACTACGGTAGTTTTCCATGTAGTTTTGGTGAGTTAAGATCGTAATCTCGTTACCTTTACGATGTGTGTGTTGCATATCTATCTGGCTTTACCTCATTTCGATCGCGTTGTTTGCATATGTGACCAGTATCTTACTAAATTCCTCTAGAAACTGGAAGCAGTGCACCGTTTAGGAAATGAATGAGAATGTACAAAGGGCCGCGTAACCTATAGAATACTTCTGTTCTACACAGTTCAAAAATGGCTCTGAGCACTATGGGACTCAACTGCTGAGTCACAAATCCCCTAGAACTTAGAACTACTTAAACCTAACTAACCTAAGGACATCACACAAATCCATGCCCGAGGCAGACTGTAGCGCCTAGAACCGCTCGGCCACTCTGGCCGGCGTTCTACACAGTTATCCTCCTGTCTCTTATAAATAATATTTATAGCAAAATTGAAATTGTCAGTGGTTAATTCAGGTTTTATTCGACAACTGTTGGTTTCTAACGTGAAACAGAGGGATGTTCTAGCAAAAAAAGATTTATCATATAGCGCCAGAAGACGGAATTTCCTCAAAAAAAAAAAAAAAAAAAAAAGAAAGGAAAATTGAAGGAAAATCGGAAAACTAAAACAAATCACACATGTCTTCAATACTTCACCGCGCCTGCGTAAAATATGTTTCTGTTATCGTTAACTAGGTTTCGCACTCATCAATAATTCTTGCTTTTGATCATGATGAAAAACCTTCTACTGAGTACAAAATAACAATAGTAATTGTCAGATTTTTTGTATTTGTGCATGTAAAATTTACTTGCATCAAAGAGAGTTGCTTTGGATACAAAAACCGCAGAAATTACACGAGTAGCTAATTTTTATTGCTTTAAGAATGTAATTTATATTTTGTGAGGATATAAAACACACACAGTGGACTAATGTACTGTCGCTACCAGTACTACTGATAATCCTGCCAATTACCACCTCATTTATGTACTGTACCAAATCTACTGAACCGTAGTTTAGGTAGGGCGCAGCCCTAGGCGTACCTAAGACTGGCTTTCTCGCCAAATTGTGGCCGTTATCAAGTGTTACACGCTATCAGCGGGATGTCTCCCGGTGCGCTTAATATAGGTTTCATCCCAGATGGCGCTCCGGAAATTCCGTTCCGTGCCCAAGACTAGCGGACAGCCGAGCGCGTCGACCGCTGCAGCTGGTTGTAGCCGCGATGTCGCGCATCCAGAGATGGCGCGCTGCCGCTCACGCAGCACACGGCCTCAGTGTAGGGAGAGAGAGCCCTGGGTTGACGACCGCGTTACTGTACAGGAGGGAGAGAGAGAGATTACGCCGGCCGGTGAGCGGAGGAATGCTGGCGCGCCAGCTGCGAGGACACGCCCTCGTGCCGGCTGCCAGATAAGCGCACGAGCTGGCTTGGCGTGGTTTCTGGCGCCACAGCAGCAGGTGCCGGGCTGCTGCACTGCAGGGATGGCCGGTATTTAACGTAAAGGCTAAAAGAAAATCCCCTCTATACAAACCGACGTGGATTCCGTGAACAGAGATGTTGCGAACACAGCTCGTTCTATTTGCACTTGAAGTTGAGAATGCCATAGACAAAGGCGCCCGGATAGACCGCGTGTCCTGAATTGCGGAATGCATTCGGTTCAGTTCCGTACTCTCGATTACGGAGTAAAATACGTGATCACCGATTATCGGAACAGATTTGTGACTGTAGTCGCGGTTTTCTATTAGATAGAACTCAATACTTTCCTGGTAATGGGATGAAATCGACAGTTACAAAGGAAGTATGAAATTTTCGCTTTGCAGTGGAGTGTGCGCTGATAGGAAACGTCCTGACGGATTTAAACTGTGCTGGACCGAGACTCGAATTCGGGACTTTTGCCTTTCGCGGGTAAGTGCGCTACCGACTGAGCTACCCAAGTGCGGCTCACGACCCGTCCTCAAAGTTTCCATTCTGCCAGTACCTCGTCTCCTACCTTCCAAACTTAACAGAAGCTATTGAACGAACAGTGCAGAACTAGCACTCCTGGAAGAAATGATGTTGCGGAGACAGAGCCTTAGCGGTAGAGCACTTGCCCACGAAACGTAAAGGTCCCAAGTTCCAGTCTCGGTCCGACACACAGTTTCAATCTGCCAGAAAGTTTTAGTTATAAAGTTAACTTCTGGAGAACCCCCAACGAAATATTACAGCGGGATGGTTACAGGACCAGCACTGTTTACATTGTAACCTATGATCTGGTGCCTTACGTCGAAAGCTGTATGAGGTTATTTGTAGACAGTGCTGATGTCTGTAGGATGGACTGGAACGTCAAAAGACCGTAACGAAATGCAGAAAGACCCGTAGAGATTCGATGGTTGCTCAGGGTCCCTGTATACCTGTACACATTGCGTGTAAATAAGCATTCGATTACGCGGTTGGTGAAAAATCACTGGAAACAGTAACCACCATAAATTTTGTAGGCCAAACCATCGATGCGATCTACAGTGGAAATGGCCGCGTAAAACAAAATGTAGGGAAAGCAGGTGCGAGGTTGAAAACGTGACTTGAAAATCACCTGTCCGCCGATTCCTGAGTATCGTTCATCACTAGGGGATCCTTACCAACTAGGATTAACAGAAGAGAGAGAATATCCAACAAAGAGCGACTGCTTCGTCAAATGATCGTTTAGTAAGCGAAAGAGTATTGAAGATATGGTTAACAAACTCCGGTGGCATTCGCTACAATAGAGGTGTTGTGTATCACGGAGAAGGTGACTTGTGTTTCAAAGTGCGTGCGTCCGAAGAAGAGCTAGGCAACATATTACGTCCTTCCACATATGTCTCGCGATATGATCACAACGAATAAAAGCAGAGAATTTAGAGCTCATACGGAATTTTATCGACAGACGTTCTACCCATGCAATATTCGCGAATGGAATACAGAAGGGGGAAAATGATAGCAGTACCAGTGGTACTCTCCACCACACACCGTACGTACGGTGGCTTGCGGACGGGAGGGGCACGCTGTTCTCGCAGCAGTGCCTGGAGAATCTAGTAGTCTCTTTAATTCCGCTGGCGGAAGTGACCTACATCCCCTCTTCGATCAGGTAAACCATATCTCTTCCCGAAGTTACAGCGCCGAATCGACGTAGGTATAGGTGCGCACGTAAATGTTGATTCGTCGAAACGACCAACGAGAAGTATTCACGAACAAAATGGACTCGTCGATTCGACGCAGCATGTTATTCTCAATGGAGAGAAGTCTTCCGAAGTAAGAGTAATTTCAGGTGTGCCGCAGGGGAGTGTCATAGGACCGTTGCTATTCACAATATACATAAATGACCTGGTGGATGACATCGGAAGTTCACTGAGGCTTTTTGCAGATGATGCTGTGGTGTATCGAGAGGTTGTAACAATGGAAAATTGTACTGAAATGCAGGAGGATCTGCAGCGAATTGACGCATGGTGCAGGGAATGGCAACTGAATCTCAATGTAGACAAGTGTAATGTGCTGCGAATACACAGAAAGATAGATCCTTTATCATTTAGCTACAAAATAGCAGGTCAGCAACTGGAAGCAGTTAATACCATAAATTATCTGGGAGTACGCATTAGGAGTGATTTAAAATGGAATGATCATATAATGTTGATTGTCGGTAAAGCAGATGCCAGACTGAGATTCATTGGAAGAATCCTAAGGAAATGCAATCCGAAAACAAAGGAAGTAGGTTACAGTACGCTTGTTCGCCCACTGCTTGAATACTGCTCAGCAGTGTGGGATCCGTACCAGATAGGGTTGATACAAGACATAGAGAAGATCCAACGGAGAGCAGCGCGCTTCGTTACAGGATCATTTAGTAATCGCGAAAGCGTTACGGAGATGATAGATAAACTCCAGTGGAAGACTCTGCAGGAGAGACGCTCAGTAGCTCGGTACGGGCTTTTGTCAAAGTTTCGAGAACATACCTTCACCGAAGAGTCAAGCAGTATATTGCTCCCTCCTACGTATATCTCGCGAAGAGACCATGAGTATAAAATCAGAGAGATTAGAGCCCACACAGAGGCATACCGACAATCCTTCTTTCCACGAACAATACGAGACTGGAATAGAAGGGAGAACCGATAGAGGTACTGAAGGTACCCTCCGCCACACACCGTCAGGTGGCTTGCGGAGTATGGATGTAGATGTAGATGTAGATGAAGTAATGAGCGACCAATTTGCAGGAAGTATCAGATTGGATGTTTGTTGAAAAGGACATTTTGGTTCCATGTATGTTTCAGTACCTATTTCACAACTTTCATTTTCTTTTTAGGTCCTGACGAATTAACCAAAACTGAGATTTATGGATGCAATGGAATCAGATCTTGACCTATCAACATCTGATGATTCTGACGAAGACTGTAATGTCGAAGAAGAAGACATCGATTCCGATGACACTATCCACTCTGTATCAGGTTGGGGTGAAGAAATATTCAACGCAACGGTGACCCAAGTTCAGAAGGAAGCGTCTGTTGGGAAAAACAAGAAGGCAAAAGAGTCAACTATTCGTCCCAAAAATACTGTCCTGAAAAACATGTACAACACAAGTAACGAGAATGGTTCAAGGAAGAAGAGTTCCTCAGTAGCTTCCCAGTCGTTAGACACAATTTCGCCCTCTGGAGACAACTTCCAGTAAATATTGCTGCCATCCAAACGCGAGCTAATTTCTAAGGCAGGAATTTCCTGGAATGGCCAGTCTACGCTGAATATCGTGTTCTCTTTTGCATATACTTTGTCGTGGGAATGGCTCCTTGAAAGAAAAGATACTCTAGCGCAACATCGGTTCGTGAAGCAGAGAATAGAAAACGTGTTGAGGCTAAAACCGTCTTTGAACGGTGCCTGAAACAAAAGGAAGAGAAACTCCATCCCTCCTCCAGCAATTCCGACCGCAGGTCATAGAGTTTCATCCGAACCCAGCCTAAAAAAAGGCCGCATTTGCAAGGAATGCGGCTGTAAGCTGAGAAGAATGACGGAAAGCAACTGCGTAAGTGTGATGCACGTGTGTGTGGTGAACGTCACGAAGTTGTGTGCAATTTGAAGAAATTCACATTGTAGGGATGAGTCACCTGTCTCCCAGAGGGTTTTTCCTTTGAAGACGATTTTGTACAGTTCTTCAACGCAACTTTTGCAGTCAAGAGGCCATTTGCGATACGTAGCCATATTCTTTTTCGGGTGTTGTATTCGTTTATATGTCAGCTATTCTGATTATTTCGTTGGGTATAGGTTTTCTGTGTTTCCACATTTTTTTGTCAATTTGCTTTTGATTCAAGAGATAAATTTATCAAGTATTTTTCTTCATCTGGTGTCTGTGTAACTACTGTTGGTATTCAATACTCTTGGCACACGATCACTCAGATTATCGTGCAAGAGTTGATGCAATTTTCTTTTGGATACTTATTCCATAGTGTTCCCGCTGGGTGACAAATATGTATCAACACCCTTTTGTTTGTGAACGTTGGCGGTGCGAGTTTTTGTGATTTACTGCAACGGAAAGACCGTGTAAATCTTGAAATGTACTTTTCTTTAACTTTCCTTCAGTACAGTGTTTGTAATCCTACCGTTGCGTCCCTTTTAACTATTTTACCTGCCAAACGTAGGTGTGGTAGTCGAATCGATGAAGGTATAGCTTTGGAAGGGTTTGAAATCGGTATAGTATTCTAGGATCAAGCAGCCATACGCTCTACGATTGACCCTATTAAATTTTTAATAGAATTTCAGAATGGCAGTAGCAAGAAAAGCAGTCCTGATAAAGAGACTGAGTGTAACTTTGTGTGTTACGAAGTCTTTTCTGAGGATATTTGACTAAGTATAGCCTTATAAGTAAGTGAAAAGTGGACACTGAACAGTTCAGACAATAAGAGACTATACGCTTTTGAAATGTGAAGTTTCAGAAGAATGTTGTAGATTAGCTGGGTAGATCGAATAACTGTAATGGAGGTACTGAGTGATATTGGGAAGAAAATTTATCTATGACACAACCTGACTAAAAGTAGCTCCGTCAGACCTAACTGATGCGGATCCCACATGGCACAGCAATACTCCGGAAGAGGGCGGACAAGCGTAGTGCGAGTAGTCTCTATAGTAGGCGAGTTGTATTTTCTAAGTGTTCTGCCAATAAATCTCAGCCTTTGATCTGCTTTCCCTGCAACATTACCTGTGTGATCGTTCCAATTTAAGTTATTCGTAATTGTAATCCGTAAGTATTTTGTTGGGCTTACAGCCTTTAGATTTGTGTGACTTATCGTGTAACTGAAATTTGTAGGGTTGCTTTTAATACTCATCTGGTTGACTTCACACTTTTCGTTATTTACAGTGAACTTCCATACAGATATATTGTCTTTGATCATCTGATGACTTTACAAGAAGGTAAATGACAGCATCATCGGCAAACAGTTTAAGTGGCCTGCTTAGATTGTCTCTTAAATCGTTTATGTAGATCAGGAACAGTGGAGGGCATATAACACTTCATTGGGGAACGCCAGATATTAATTTTGCTCCACTTGATGACTTTCCGTCAATTACTACGAACTGTGACCTTTATGACAGGAAATCATGAATCCAGTACCAGAGCTGAGACGATAATCCATAGGCCACCAATCTGATTAGCAGTCGCTTCTGGAACTTAAAAAATATGGAATCCATTTGACATCCGCAGTTGATAGCACTCATTACTTCGTAAGAGTAAAGAGCGAGTTGTGTTTCAAAGGAACGATATTATTTTCGAGATAATTCATAATGTTCGAACACAGTGTATGGTCCAAATTGCTACTATAAGTCGACGTTAGCGATATAGGTCTGTAATTCAGCGGATTACTCCTATTTCTTTTCTTGGGTATTGGTGTGACTTGAGCAGCTTCCCAGTCTTTAGGCATGGGTCTTTCAATAAGCGAGCGGTTGTGTATGATTGCTAAGTATGGAGCATAAGTATCAGCATAATTCGAAAGGAACCTAACAGGTATACAGTATGGACTGGAGGTCTTACCTTTATAAAGTTATTTAATCTGCTTCGCTCCACAGAGGATATTTACTTCTAACTTACTCATGTTTGCAGTTGTTCTTGATGTGCATTCTGGAATATTTACTTCGTCTTCTTGGTGATGAAATTTCAGAAAACTATGTTTAGTAATTCTGCTTTAGTGGCACTTTCTTCAGTAACGTTACCATTGTTATCGCGCTGTGAAGGTATTGATTGCGTCTTGCCGCTAGTCTGTAATACATGCGACCAGAATCTGTTTGGGGTTTCTGCCAGTTTTCGAGAAAGAGTTTTGTTGTAGAAACTATTAAAATCATCACGCGTTGAAGTTCGCTGTAAATTTCGAACATCTGTAAAAGTTCGCCAATCTTGGGGATTTTGCTTTCTCTTAAATTTGGCACACTTTTCTCGTTTCTTCTGCAACAGTGTTGGTTCAAAAAAATGGCTCCGAGCACTATGGGACTTAACATCTGAGGTCATCAGTGCCCTAGAACTTAGAACTACGTAAACCTAACTAACCTAAGGACATCACACACACCCATGCCCGAGGCAGGATTCGAACCTGCGACCGCAGCGGTTGCGCGGTTCCAGACTGTAGCGCCTAGAACCGCTCGGCCACCGTGGCCGGTAACAGTGTTCAGACGTGTTTTGTGTACCATGAGGAATCACTATCATCTCTTATTAATTTATGTGGTATAAATCGTATAAAAGAAATGCATCCATGCATTGACAGCTATTAACCATCGTCAAGCTGCCATACTACATTCTAAGTTGGTAAAATAACTTAAGTTTCGTGAAAACAATTGTTTGTTGTTTTTACTGCACATATGAGACACAGACTGACCGTGGAGATCACCAACCAAAATGTTTCGCATAATTTTAGATCATTTTATATTCTTTGCAAAGTGGCGTATCAAGACACCGGTGTTTGCTGGTCATTCATGCACAAACACATTTAATTGATTCAATATATATGTGTTTTCCAAAGACATCTGATGCTGTAATGTGTTTTCCAAAGTCGATCATGTATGATATACAGTATGTTGTATCAGTAAACGAAATCAACAAAGCATAGTGTCGGGATGTCTGTCATCATTCAGGTAATATTCAGTTTTTATTACACTCTTGTTCAGAAAATACAGAACACCTTGAACGACTAGAGATAGGACGTTCATATTCATAGGACATGCACATTGGTATGTTCTGCGAAAATGACTAACATTTGAACCATGGCGGCCGCTGGTTCAAGGTCATCATCGATATCGCGACGCAATACCACCTACCCGTAAAATGTGTCTACGGCACTCGTTGTCGAAGATAATGGATCAGTGTGACTTGAGCAGACGTGCAGGATGCCTCGCAGACGTATTGACGAACTGTACATCAAATTAGAGAGTTTGAAAGAGGGTGAATTATTGGCACGAGAGAATGTGATGCGTCCATCTGCGAAACTGCTGCTCGGGTCGGACGAAGTGTTTCGGCTGTGCAACGGGTGTGTGCAGAATGGTTCACGAAGGGCCGTAGAACACGACAAGATGAGTAGGTCGCATCACCCAGACCATCCCTGAGAAGATCGAAACCTCATCCAAATGGCACTGCAGGACAGATGTGTGTCCTCCTCGGCTCTGCCGAAACAGTGGGACAGTGTAACACAACGTAAGCTATGCAATGGTTCTTTATTTACGTGACCATTACGGCACTTCAACCCCAGTTCTCGATACCAGTAATATCGTACGACTTTTCTGCGAAGTAACAGACATATTTTTGTGACGATATTCACATTTGGTTTTATTAATGTGTAAGTACTCCGATGTATCGATATATTACAGTGATATGGTTCTTGTGTGTATTCATTTCTGTGAGACTGTCATAATCTTTGACTTACTTGTAACCGTTTTGGCGCGAATGCGCGCAGAGCAGTCTTTGTTTCACTTTGCAAAAGTTAAGTTGTTATTTCGCTTTGTAAAAGAACAGTCAAGTCTAGTGTTTGGTTAAAGTGGAAATTAAATATATGAAGATTGATACAAAACTGTTTTCTTGATGATGTGACAATTAAGAAGAAGTATATGTGAATTTACAAGAAGTTTAATAAAAATGTGGATCGTGAACACCAAGTCAAAAATTATTTTCTACCATACCATTGTTCTGATCTGGGATTGTTTGATCATTAAGAATTTCTTGAAAATCGAATTTGTTAGGTCTTCAAATATTGCTAAAATACAGATCTGGACCTTCTAGCAGTCAAAGTGGAATCACCCTAGAATCAACCAGATGAGCCATAACAACTTCGACGAAATCTACGTGGGAATCCATTCAAGATAAGTGCCAAAATTAAAGACTTTTTTTACAGTGACTTCATTATCTCCATTCTGACGATACCATCCACAGTCAATAACTTTGTTGTTGCCCGATAAAGTGAACAAATGCTGCGTGAGCAACATTATTAATCTGATTTCTAACCTACTTTGCAAGTGGTGGTATTGTTAGAACTATCAGGGGTGACAGTCCGCCGCCGTTTATTGCGGCATTGGTTACGTGCGCGACGTCCACTTATCCCCCTTCCTTTCACGAATGTAAAAAACGTGCTAGACGGCAGTGTTGTACGGAACGATGTCACTGGAGACAGGAATGACATCACATAGTATTTTCGGGCAAATCCAGGTTCTGTATGTTTGAAAACGATGGCCGCATTTTCGTTCGCCACAGACATGAGGAGCGGCATCACAATGACTGCATTCGCACAAGACATGCAGCGCCAACTCAAGCAAGACCTTATGGTGTGGAGCGCTGGTGGGTACAACCACAGATAACAGCTGATGCGTGTCAAGGGCACTGTGACCAGTGTGGCCTACGTGAATGACATCCTGCGACCCGTAGACATACCCTTTCTGCACAATACCCCAGACACCATTTTATAGCAAGACAATGCACGACCGCGTGTTGCTGCACGAACACGTGCCTTCTTGGTGTCACAGGATGTCAATCTTTTACCCTGGCCCGTCAGATCACCAGACTTGGCGCAAATCGAAAACGTGTGGGATATGGAGAAACGACGGTTACAGCACTATGACCCACTGTCAACCGCCACAGATGAACTTTAGAACCGAGTGAGTACAGCATGGATGGCTATACCACAGGACGCCATTCGCGCCTTATATGCGCCGGTGCCACCACGTATGGATCAAGTTATCAGGGGCCATGGCGGACCTTGTGCCTACAAGGCAACAGGACACATGCTGAACCGTGGTGACTCACATACTAATGAACATGCTCTGTGAATATGAACGTCCTGTCTCTAGTCGTTCAAGGTGTTCTGTTTTCTCTGGACGTGAGTGTACAAGGCGTATCTTCTTGTATTTTCTCCCTTCTTCGAAGGGTAATGTTGAATGAAATCCGTTGCGAGTCACAACAGAATATGGTATATTTAAATCACAACCGGTTTCGGGCTTATGTTCAGCTGCAGGTTATTACAAATTCAGTTTTATGTTTCCACAGTCAGTATTGGCAAATTATGCAATCTGAAAAAGAAGACGTAAGTGAAATCATAGAAAATGCGGGAGGACGACGGTTCAATCCCGCGTCCGGCCATCCTGATTTAGGTTTTCCGTGATTTCCCTAAATCGCTCCAGGCAAATGCCGGGATGGTTCCTTTGAAAGGGCACGGCCGACTTCCTTTCCCATCCTTCCCTAATCCGATGAGACAGATGACCTCGCTGTTTGGTCTCTTCCCCCCAAGCAACCCAACCCATAGAAAATGGCAAAATAAGAATTGAATGTTCTTACAGTAGATGGATTATCGAAATCGCAATTGCACGTTTCTCAGCAATCACCTGAACCAACATTGCCGATTTTCTTAAACTGTTATTAGCTATAGATGAGATGTGAGCTCCCAGCATCCAGTGTGTTCACGTTAGAATACAGAGCCTATCTTCTTGCTAATAAAATTTCGGTATTTTTAATGAAGTCAGTTCCATTCCTACCATTTCACCGTAACAGGTAGCCTCAGTGTTCCGTCTCTCAACCTATTAAGCACGAGCTCCGTGGGACCAGGGTGTTATAGCTTCAAGTGTGCTCTGTGTTCTTTCCTACAGCAGCCCGAGAGACCTGAACGTGTTATACGCAAATGTGATATGCTATAGCAAAAGGTAAACGTAGAAATTCCACATCCACTTTGGAGTACAGTTGCCTGTGGTTATAAACTACGAATAAAAGACAGAAATCTAGTTACCTGTGGGATTTTTTATGTAAGAGGTGAAAGTAAAAAAATTAAACAGTGCAGTATTTGTGGTCTAACATATGTTTATAAACGACTGTGAGTCATATGTTTTAAAATGAGCCGACGCAACTCATAACATTTTGGTCAAGCAGGCGCTTTCGACTTAATATGGAGTCTTCGTTCAGCATTCATATACTTACGTGTTCCGATTTCGTGTGTAGCTAGTGTCAGCGTGCTTCACGGCCTGTTAAATACCTGATTTCTAGAACCTATTATCTGTCTGAAACTGCAGCACTGAAACTATTACTCGTAATTAATAAGTGCGTTTTGACTTCCCGTGTCTGGCACTAAAAAACATCGGCACCAAAGTCTCACCAAATACCTTCTTTGACAGTGCTGACTGGAACTGTCTCTTTGAAATTTTAAAATTATCAGGAACAAAATACAGATACGTAACAATTTCCACCGAAACTGCGCTACAGTTACAAGAAAGAGTCAAAGGACATAAAATTAAAGCCGCATTTCTGAAAGGACTGAGACAACATTGTAGCGTATAGCCCATATTATTCACTCGTACACAGATATAGCAGTAACAAAAGACTAGGAGAAATTTTGAAATAGAATTAGGCTTCAGGAAGAGAGCATCAAAAAGTTAAATCTGTCAAACACCAAACATTTGGAGTGTAGTCGGATTAAAGCAGACAGTCCTAAGGGAACCACATTAGGAAATAAGACACTAAAATCAGCGGATGAGTTTTGTTATTTCGGAAGCATAATAACTGACGATGAAAGAAGCTTATATAAGATGCACAGTGGCAACAGCAAGAAAAGTTTTCCTGAAACAGGGAAACATGTCAGTCTTTTAGTGTTAGAAAGTTATTTCTGGAAATATTTGTCTGAAGAGTAACGTTGCATGGAAATGAAACCTGATATATAAAGTTAGAGACAGGAAGAGAATAGAAGCTTTTGAAATGTGGTGCTGCAGCAGATTGCGGAAGATAACTAATGAAGAGTTGTCTTTTTTTATTCTTTAACAGGATACGAAACAGAGTATAATATTTAAAAATGATATAGTTTCCACCAAGAGTTAGTAACACTTCTTTATTACAACCAGTTTCACTCCTCTGACCTTGTATACCGAAGAGAGAATACATGAAATAAATTTCATATTCCACTGACAATATAACGTTATTTGGTGTTCATGCTGACTTAATAAAATATAACATACTCGAATAAGACATTTAAAACAGGTTATATGGTAATATAAAATCTGTGGTGTCTCTTACCATAAAATTTATCATTAGTGGTTGTAATAATTAAGTATGTATTACCAGCTCTAGGTGGCGAATTATGACGTTTTCTTAAATAACGAACAGGTTTTGAATCGAATCTGGGATAAATGTAATTTATGAAACAATGTAAACGAAAGAAGGACTAGGTTGGCAGAAGAAATCCTGGGGCATGATGGAGTAGGCAATTTATGGAAGTAAGTGCGGGGTATAAATTTTAGCAGACGAAGGCCTTTTTACAGGAAGCAGGTTCAGATGGATGTATTTCTGCAGACATGAGGAACGTTGCACAGGATACACTAACGGGTGGAGCTGCATAAATTTTGGACTGAAGACTACAACAATAACAAATACATTTGTTGTCTCCATGCATCCCTCAGGTAAGATCTCCTGGCCAGTCGCGTACTTATACTTCATACGAGTGACTGTATTAACAGAGAAAAGCAGCGTATTGCGACTGTTGGCTGTTGGAAGTAGTTATTGCATACAGCTAGGGAAACATTTTTCTTCTTTGTATTGGTGCTTGTTTGTTATGATAGTCTGTAAAATATAATCACCTATTCTTCTTTCCTGAATTTCAGAGATTGCATAGTGATATTTTATGAGTATTCTGGTGCAAGGGGCCCGTGGTGTTGCGTGGCTGGTTATAGAATAATTACTATTCCTTTGTTTTCTTTATCTCTGTATCTTTATTAAGCTTAAAATACCTGCACAGTAATACAAACTGGACGGCACGGTAAGCGCTGTTTGTCCTGTTTGGAAGCAGACCATCATGATTTTCATGACATCTGCTTTTTTTGTGTTACAGGTGTGTATAGGCGTGTGCAGAGCCGTTGTTTCGCCTATGGAGAAGAAACTTGGGTGAATACAACCTTTGTTTATATTTGTATTATCTGAGAGTTTTTCACTCGTCGGTATGATGAAACTTGATCATCTCACATGCAAGTCATGTGATATGTTTGTAACTGTACCAGTGCCGCACGACATTTTTTGATCTTTTCATTCTGTTCTGCATGTTTCCATTTAAATACCGACCTCCTGTTTAAAGCATTACTGCATTTTAAAGTTTCTATAAAAATGGATGGTAATTCAGATCCATATTTGCAGCAACTAAAAGGCATGAGAATTTATTTTATCACACACATGTGGTATTATTCATTTAAAAATTATCAGTCGCCCAGAAGCAAACAATTCACGATTTCGGTTTGCTTCTACAGGGCGAACCTGAGTTCATCGACAAATTTCGGAGACTGCGCACGGATTTATCGCAACACCTTGGTACAAGTGACTTGGAGTCTCCAGTGGCTCATTAGAGATAAATTGCATTGCTTTTGATCTCTTATTCTCACTTATTTTTGTATCTTTACTGCACTGAAAATATCCGCACAACATTGCGAGTGTATAAGCTATGTGGTGTATGTCACGGTGCTTGCTGTTAACAACATTAGTGCCCACTTTAGTTTTCGCCCCCAAGCTTCCGTGCCGGCCGCGGTGGCCGTGCGGTTCTAGCGCTGCAGTCCGGAACCGCGAGGCTGCTACGGTCGCAGGTTCGAATCCTGCCTCGGGCATGGGTGTGTGTGATGTCCTTAGGTTAGTTAGGTTTAAGTAGTTCTAAGTTTTAGGGGACTTATGGCCTAAGATGTTGAGTCCCATAGTGCTCAGAGCCATTTGAACCATTTTTGAACCAAGCTTCCGTTCAATACTGCTCGGCTCATTCTTGGTTTTATTTTACCGGCAGCGTTAGTTGTACGTTAACAGTAACTGCAGTATTGTGCACAGGTGTACTGACGAAGAGTTAGCTGATGTGCACCTCGTGTGTGGGTTCACTGAATGCACTGGAAGAGCTGCACAACCACGCTGTGCTGACCTGTTCCCGCAGCGAAACAGATGTATAACTGGGTTCACCACTCGAATAACTCATAATTTCATTATTACCGTGCAACGAGCGACTCGAGACCACGGGTATCTTACAGCAAAGTATCCCTAAACAACATATGAAATATTGCCGGTACAGTTCAAGTTCACCCTGTACAGTTGCATATATACAGTTTTCAGGAAAATTTTAAAGGGCGAGTGAGACTGTGTGTGTGTGTGTGTGTGTGTGTGTGTGTGTGTGTGTGTGTGTGTGTGAATAATGGAGTAACTTTTTAAACGGCCCCAAAATCCTGCTTAAGTGAAAATAATAGTTGCATAAATATTTAGGCGTTAAAAACATGAGTTTTTATTTGTTATAGTGTACTTTCAAAAAATCTTGAGAAAAATATTAATTAGAAAGTAGTTCGAAGCGGTGTTTTTCTTCGCCCTTTGAGTTTTATTTTCTTGGCGATAGTGAAATAATGCAAAAAAAGATTTTTTCGCCTAATTGATGGTGACTTTTCCAATGTTCAGACAGTATTGAGTATTCCATTTAGATGGGGTGTGCACTTTTTGTTTTTGTGTATGCGCTGTAAAATGTGAAAGATATTTCTCTTTTCCGGGAGAAAGCTCTTAGAAAATTCAAATCCTTAAAGAATTGCATTGCTTTAGAGGGTAAACAATAAAAAACACTCTATTACGAGCAAAAGCGTTCAATAAAATAAAGATTAACAGGAGTAAAAAATGCCACCATAAACAAGCACCCGGAGACAATTTATCGTAAAGTCGCGAGTGACACACAATTTAATTTATCTGCTCAGTCGATCCTGCGACGTCACAACCCCTCGGATTTACATCTAAACATTCTCGACGCAACGTAACGTTGGCTTTACGTGCCGATCACACTGAAGCGCCAAAGAAACTGGTACAGGCATGGGTATTCAAATACAGAGATATGTAAACAGGCAGAATACGATGCTGCGGTCGGCAACGCTTACGACTATATAAGACAACAAGTGTCTGGTGCAGTTCGTAGATTAGTTGCTGCTATTACAATGGCAGGTTATCAAGATTTAAAAAAAAAAAGAAAAAAGAAAGAAAGAAAAATGTTCAAATGTGTGAAATCTTATGGGACTTAACTGCTAAGGTCATCAGTCCCTAATATTACACACTACCTAACCTAAATTATCCTAAGGACAAACACACACACCCATGCCCGAGGGAGGACTCGAACCGCAGGCCGGAGTGGTCTGGAACCGCGCGACCGCTACGGTCGCAGGTTCGAATCCTGCCTCGGGCATGGATGTGTGTGATGTCCTTAGGTTAGTTAAGTTTCAGTAGTTCTAAGTTCTAGGGGACTGATGACCTGAGAAGTTAAGTCCCATAGTGCTCAGAGCCATTTGAACCATTTGATTTGAGGACTCGAACCTCCGCCGGGATCAGCCGCACAGTCCATGACTGCAGCGCCCCAGACCGCTCGACTAATACCGCGCGGCTATCAAGATATAAGTGCGTCTGAACGTGGTGTTATAGTCGGCGCACGAGTGATGGGACACAGTATCTCCGAGGTAGCGATGAACTGGGGATTTTCCCGTACAACCAGTTCACGAGTGTACCGTGAATACCAGGAATACGGTAAAATATCAAATCACCGACATCGCTGCGGCCGGAAAAAGATCCTGCAAGAAAGGAACCAATGACGACTGAAGAGAATCTTTCAACGTGACGTAAGTGCAACCTTTTCGCAAATGGCCGTAGATTTCAATGCTGGGTCATCAAGAAGTTCAAATGGCTCCGAGCACTATGCGCCTTAACTTCTGAGGTCATCAGTCGCCTAGAACTCAGAACTAATTAAACCTAACTAACCTAAGGACATCACACACATCCATGCCCGAGGCAGGATTCGAACCTGCGACCGTAGCGGTCGCTCGGTTCCAGGCTGTAGCGCCTAGAACCGCAGGGCCACTCCGGCCGGCCATCAAGAACTGTCAGTGTGCGGACCGTTTAACGAGACAACATCGATAGGGCTTTCGGAACCGAAGGCCCACTCGTGTACCCTTCATGACTGCACGACACAAAGCTTTACGGCCCTCCTGATCCCGTCAACACCAGCTTGGACTGTTGGTAACTGGGAACGTGTTGCCTGGTCGGACGAGTCTCGTTTCAAATTGTACCGAGCGGACGGACATTTATGGGTATGCAGACATCCCCATGAATCCATGGACTCTGCATGTCAGCAAGGGACTGCCAGGGGATCTGTAATGGTGTGGGGCAGTCGGCGTGATATGGGACCCCTGATACATCTAGATGAGACTCTGACAGGTGACACGTACGTAAGCATCCCGTTTGATCAACTGCCTCCAGTCACGTCCATTGTGCATTCCGCCGGACTTGGGCAATTCCAGCAGGACAATGCGACACGCACACGTCCAGAATTTCTACAGAGTGGCTCCAGGAACATTTTTCTGCGCTTGAACACTTCCTCTGGCAACTTAAGTCCACAGACATGACTTTTATCGAGAATATCTGGGACGCCTTGCAACGTGCTGCTCAGAAGAGATCTCCACCCCCTCACACTTTAACGGATTTATGGACAGCCCTGCAGGATTCATGGTGGCAGTTCCGTCCAGCACTACTTCAGACATTAGTCGAGTCCATGCCACGTCGTGTTGCGGCACTTCTGCGTGCTCTCGAGGGTCCTACACGATATTAGGCAAGTGTACCAGTTCCTTTGGCTCTTCAGTGTATGTTCCGTCGACGAGTGCTGTGAAAGTCGCCATTTGAAGTACATGAATTTTTGACGTTCCGCGGCGTGCTGTGAGTTTCCGCGTGTATTCACCATATTATCCAGCTGACCGCTGGCTGAAAGTACTTCTCTTCTAAGTGTCCGTAGCCGCCGCAGCGAGTAAACTTTAAATAGTCCCTACCCCCATCTAACAGTGGATTACTTTGGTACTGGCGCAACAACAGCTAGATAACTGAGAAAAAACAACAATTATATTACATTAATCGTATTCCATGGATCCTGTGGAGAGGTCTCTGAAATTTACAGCTGATGGAGTTCTATGAGAAGTGCTAAATTTTATCTCATTTCATCTCATCTTCATGACAAAGACGCGCTAGTCGCCTAAGTGACATCAAATGGAAAGGCGGCCGAACATGCCACGATGAGATCTCACGGTCAATATTGCCAAACGATCATATCAATTTTTTTAGTGGCATCAAATGGAAAGACGGACGAACAAGCCACGATGGGATCTCACGGTCAATATTGCAATAAGATCATTTCACTTTTTTGAGTGATGTCAAATGGAAAGGCGGCCAAACAATCCACGATGGGATCACTCGGTCAGTATTGCCACACGATCGTTTCACGTTTTGTGCCATGAAACATTTGTTGATGCTGTCAGATATTTCGTTAGCTCCCCTGAAAGGACTGGTACCTCTTTTTATTCCTATGTATTCTACGCAAAAAGGACAAAATTTTCACCTTCTGATATTACAAGTGGAAGATCAATCCTGCATGTCGGAAGTAATAGAGGACCAAAAACAGAACCCTGTTGTACATCATATCCGATGGCTTCAAACTTCGAATGTGCTAAAGATATGGGCATAGTCCATATCAATTCAGGCTGGCTAAGAAAAAAATCTTACCTTCATAGTCTCGGATGTTATTGAATTTAGCATATGTTAAAATGAAGGACTAAGTAAGGATCACGTATTTTTTGCTTTCTCCAAAAAAATTTCTGCTCCGAGATACAGCCCTCCAAAGATGACCCTGTGCATACCATTTTGAAGATGCGAATTTTGGAAAAAATTTAAAATGCACTATCTTTGGAACAGTTCTAGATGCTTTGTTGTTTTTTTTATTTGAGAGATAATTGCTTTATGATTACAAAGAAATCCTCCATTTGGACTTACCTGTCAAAGTTCTTTTACTATAGAGTTTTGAACTTTTTTGTAATTTATAGAAAAAATATTTTTTTTCAAAAATGCCAATCCATAAAATTTTGATTTCTTTTATGTTGATTAGTACCATATAGTTCTACATTCCATCAAAAGGAGAGCTTTAGGTTGAACAGGTTTTATAAAGAATTGAAATTTTTGTCATACATAAAACCTGTTTTATTAGCACATTATCACATAACAGGTTCACAAAAATCAAAACCTAGCTTTACTTAACATAATTTTGGTTTTGAAAGATGAGTAAGAGACTCATTTTTCAAGCATTTTAAATGGTTTCAAAATGTATGTGAAACGCCAAACGACTTAAAGGTTTCAATTTATACAACTTCTGTGCACTCTGTTTTATACTGAAACTAGCCAGTCAATGAACTAAAAGTGTGTTCCACTGCTTCAGATCTTCCTTTGATATAGAGTGATGCCTTCCTATTGAACCAATAGGAACTGGAGCACTTAACAATCTTCAAAACATTGTCAACAGGAAATGAACACTGATGGCGTTGTTGCTGCCCTTCAGCTGGAAACCTATATCCAGCAGCTGGTCCATGTGGTAGCATTAGTTAACTACAATTTCGTTTAACTCATACCTGGTGTCCACAATCTCTGCCATCCACCAGTCACAGTCATACACACACCCCATAAACATCCCCCTTCTCAGGTAGTGAATCTGAATATTATCCTGCTGTTTCTGATGTGTTGCCCAAAAGAACTAAATTTCTTCTTTCTTGCTCCTTAAAGTGCGTGCAATATGAGTTCGCCCATCACTTGTAATCCAAAAATGTGTCTTCTGAATTCCTTTCACAGGAGTAGTTTGTATGTACCATTCTTTTTTCTGCTCACAGAATTCTTCGATTTCCTCTTTGGACAAAGGAATGGAGCTGTGGATATGTAAGATTTCACGACTATCGTAAAATCCTCAGCATTCTGAATCGCAGCTGTATTTGGTCTGGAAAGATTATGTTATGTATCATGGTGCTTCAGCAGGCCTCCTACACCATGACAAGGCCCCTTCCCATGACCAGTAGCTCTGTATACCCAGTCAGTTGGCACAAGCGACTTACTCAATTCAAACAGCTGGTAACGATTTTTAAAAAATAATAATGATCTTCTCTGGCCCTGTTTTCAGTTGAAGAATTTTGCGCTTTGCTAGCAAAGCATGTGCTGAGTCATGCCCTGTGTCATCACTTATAACTGCAACTTGTGGGAGAATTACGAGCCAGTTCTCAGCGAAATCGCAGTGAAGCACTAAACATAGCCTCTACGCACACCCTTTCACTTCTGCAATGTTTTGTTGCAATTTCTTCAGATGCTGGCAGTGTGCTACTGCTTTCACTGACCATTAACGAAGTTCATCAATGAAACATGCCCAACCAAGGTGTCATATGTTACGTGCTCCAGTAAGTTCTTCAAAGTTGCCACACAGAGTCCACAATTCGGGCAGTACACACATAAACAGACATCTCTAGGTGCGTGTACAACTACCCACTTAGGTCGCAGCGCGTAAAATTTTGATCTTCCAATACGTTGCTCTTACAAATTCCGAAAGTTTCTTTAATACTGCGAGTCATGTACCTCTTCACTTTCACAACTTTTTTACGTTCAACTGTTACAGTTTATAACTGCCCACGTCGTGTTGTGCCGACTCCACTGTAGCTTGAATGGATTTTTAAGTTTGTTTTATATGCCCGACTTCTAATTTCACCACACAAGTCTTCAGGGTTGAGCAGTTATTGCCCGATGACGACACGCAATACAGTTTGTTAAAGCGGAGTTCGCCGTTATTAATTATGTTTTTAGATTTAATTTTATTACTCGTACAGAGACTCAACGATCTTTTGTTTAACATCACGTCGTCAAAATAAGTATGATATGCTAATGTCTTTGCAATACATAATGTCGACTATTGAGTTAAAGTTCGTACCTATTTTGCCATTTTAGAGAAGAGAAACCTTAAGCGCTTCTGCTTCTATAGTCTCAGTATCAAATGTTCACTAATTTCAATTTACTTCCCATCTCAGTTCAATATTTAACACAAATTATATGTCAATGTCATTTCAGAGATATTACGTCGGTTCCACACTAACGGAATAACACGCAATTGTCATTTAACATCACTTTTATTAATAATCCTTTTTCTTATGACGTAAATGTTAATGAATGATCACTATCTAGGAGGAAAGAGGGATTGATCCTAATCATGAGATAATAGCTTTTAATGAGCCCGCAATCGTTAATTAAATAAAAAGTCACTTTCAAGGATGATATGCGAACAACTTTCGTTACGTCCGTTTTCACGTATCTGTCAAAACTAATCCTGTCGCCCACAATTCAAATTAACACTGACGTTAACCCCTTTTGTCGGAACACCGAATCGTAACTATTATGTGAAAGTTTATTCTAGCCCCCGAATTAATTCTTTTCAGATAGGCGCACGACCGAACAGCAGAACGGAACACAAACGACTTGTTTTAACAACCGAACAGCGCAATGACGTTACATTACGACAATGTCCGCCCAATGAACATCTTTTTGACTTTATCTTTTCTACTCTGCTTAATTAAATTATTCCTAGTTACAATTTATTCAGCTATTTAACGAAAACATCCAACAAAAAATAAAATAAATTTATCCCAACGTAAAAGATCCGTTATAAGTTATAGCGTCTTTTTTGTTGGAACTCTGGCAAGAATAGTCCCATTTATCTTCCCAAAACTGACTGCACTATTTGAACTTTATTTGCTTCTATAGGATGACCATAATAGGGATCTGGTCTACCAAAGACTTCTTTTACAGACCTCACATTTCTTGATTTGTCCACCATGTACTTTGATACTGATGGAACGTGGTTCAAAATTGTTTTCTTCGAAAATGTCCCTGGAATAATAGTTAGAACTTTGCACCTTTTCACTGTAGGATGCACCGTATTCAACAGCTGAATTGATATTAGTGAAAAACTCCTAGCAAGAGGTGCAAGAGTGCTGTGGTTCATTTTTTTCTGAAGATGTAATTTCTACTTTGAAGAGTGTGGCCAGTTTTGCTGTAGTGTATTCATCCATAGCTTTAGTAATTTCTCTGCGCTTTCTTGACGCAAAGAGCGTATAGCTCGACTTCACTGACCGCAGTTTCTTAACAGGAATAACACCTACCTCTGTAGTTGACTGAATCAAGGTACTTAATTCTTCCTCTATTGGTGCAAAATCTGCATCATCTGCACCATGGAATGCTTCACCTTGTTCAGATAATACAATTGTTGTTATTCTGTCAGAACATTGAGAACATAAAAAGTCGTCACTGGAAACATCTTCACTTTGAAACAGAGTCTTCAGATGACAACACTTATTCCCAACCTGAACAGAGTCTGTTTTTGTTTTTTGTGTGTGTCTTAAATATCACTTTTATGGATATGGAAATAGTCAGCACACTTCACTCTCCTGTGGCCCCAGTCAGAAGACATTTCAAACAGTCCTTTTCACATAACACACTGCAACTGTGTCAACTGGCAAATTCCTCACGAAAACACAGAACTCACTGGATGGTCTCAGATTTCTTAGAAGCCTCTTCAGTAAACAAATTAGCACTGAAGAGCTACAATACAGAAACCTGCAATGAGCAACCACGACTAAGAAACTGACAAGAAACTACAACAAAGTGTAAGAAATATCTGCAACAATGAACATGAAAAGAAATAACTGCAACAGAGAAAGTGATAAGAAATAACTGCAACAAAGCCGGCCGAGGTGGCCGAGCGGTTCTAGGCGCTACAGTCTGGAACTGCGCGACCGCTACGGTCGCAGGTTCGAATCCTGCCTCGGGCAGGGATGTGTGTGATGTCCTTCGGTTAGTTAGGTTTAAGTAGTTCTAAGTTCCAGGAGACTGATGACCTCAGAAGTTAAGTCCCATAGTGCTCAGAGCCATTTGAACTATTTGAACTGCAACAAAGACAATAGAAATAAACATTGTAACAAAGAAATTAGAAAGAAACAACTTCAATGAAGATATACTCTACCACTGAAAGTTTAAAAAAGTGGTTTTTTAAAATAAAACCTGTACAACTTAGAAGTGGAAACTGTCTTTTACAGAGACTATATTACTACACGGTACTAATCAACAGAAAAAAAGATTTTTTTCTGTAAATTATAAAAAAGTTCAAAAGGTGACAGTAAAAGAACTTTGACAGATATGTCCAAACGGAACATACCATTATAATCATAAAGCAATTATCTTTCAAACAAAAAAAAATTTAACAAAATATCTAGAACAGTTACAGAGACACAGAATTTTAAAAATTCTTCCGAAATTCGCATCTTCGAAATAGTGTTTGCAGTGTCATCTTTGGAGGCCTGTATCTCGGGGCAGGAATTTTTTTTGGAGAAAATGAAGAAATGCGTGTTCCTTTGTTACACCTGAATTTTAAAATATGCTAAATCCAATAATATCCGAGACTATGAAGGTAACCTCCCTGCCTGAAGTGATACGGATTATGCCTATGTGTAGTTATTTAAACAATTGAACATAATCCGAAGCTGTGTAATTATTAAGGTACAGCTTCGAGGAAACAGAACAAGAATAAAAGGCTACTGTGCTGCGTTTATGGCCTCGGCTACGAAAGCGACGCTACCTGTTAATCTCAGTTGACCGACGCGTGTCTGTGGATCATTTCCTGTCGCTGGCAGTGCTCTTCCCGGCTCTCTCCCACGTTCAAAACTTCTTGCTAGACTTGCAGTACTCTTGCGTGACAGGAAATAGCGCAGGCGCTCTATACTTTCAGGACTATCATATACTTTTTATCTGTGAGGGAGGCTGATAGCGGTGAACATTCCGCCGCAGTTTCGTTTTGGGTACAGGTTAGCAAATTCAAAAATGGTTCAAATGGCTCTGAGCACTATGGGACTTAACATCTGTGGTCATCACTCCCCTAGAACTTAGAACTACTTAAACCTAACTAACCTAAGGACATCACACACATCCATGCCCGAGGCAGGATTCGAACCTGCGACCGTAGCAGTCGCGCGGTTCCGGACTGCGCGCCTAGAACCGCTAGACCACCGCGGCCGGCATACAGGTTAGCGATGTTCTTGTTAATAATACGTCGCCTTCAGTTACGGTGTGTGTTTCTCTATTTAAGTACAATGCATTACTGACTTACAACTCAATTTTCAACGTCTACATCGACTTTAAAAATGAACACAAACAGTCTCGACCCCAGAAACATTTATGTTTATGGCAGCCGGTTACGGTCAATTTTTGACCATCCTCAGACGCTCATACTCACCCGCTCCATTCGCCGCCGCCACCTACCATCATGGTATGGGGTCTGAGGACTGTCAAAAACTGACCATCAAAATAAATTTTTCTGCGGTCGAGACTGTTTGTGACCAATTTTAAAGTACGTTTTGCCAGACTGCTGTTCTTCACGAGAAATGATCTCAAAAATTACTGTCTATATCGATGTTTTTGGATATTACACGTGCTTCAGTTTATCACCTCAGTTCAGTCACAATCCTTTGCCTTCTGGATTAGTAAAGAACTTCCGTATTCTCACCTACGTTGCAAATGAATAAATATGCTCTCACAAGTTGCACGGAGGTTCGGAGTCCACGTCAAACTTCAGGTGCCCCGTGTAACCTGGTAGGCCAGCCAGATCAAAGGTTGGATGAAGACAACGGCGTATTACTACCAATAGTACCACGCCTAGTGGGGCACAATCGCGTTGAAATCAACCTTAGGGTAGATCTCAGCTTTACCTTTTCACCTTATGACTATTCTAACATAATGTCGAAATTTTTATCAAATTCAGATGTCGGTCATTTTGTGGCCAACAGAAGTAGTTAAACAGAGGCATATGTAACACCAAAATACTTCAATTTAGTCTTTGTAAATTGAGGTGTAGCTCAAACGGGTTAGAATTAATCAGAGAAATAAAATGTTACTTAAGACGGCGTACATGTATACAGTACACATGTTGTATATGTGGTGAACTGTCGCCCGTAGAGAGTAGTTTGATATAGCTCTCGACGTTAGTTACCCTTTGCGAGCCTCTTCATTTCTGTGTAGCTGTATCTGCTGTAACGTATATTCTCTACTCTCTAGTTATCCGATCTGCACCTCGAATCTTCAACATTCTTCAGTAACACCACATTTTAAAAGCTTCTATTCTCTTATTGTTTGAGCTGTTACACTTAGTTATGCTGGTGAATTCCAAACACTTTCCGGACAAACTTTCTAAGGCTTGAATTTGTATTAAATGTAAAAATATTATGTTTTTGAGCAACGCTTTTCTTGCCAGTCTGTAATTTACTTAAATCCTCTCTACTTTTGCTGACCAAATAGCAAACTTCAAGTACTAATTTCAGCGTCCCATTTGCTAATCTAATTCCGTCAGCATCAACTGATTTAATTCGACATCACTGTTTGCACTTTTTGAGTGTCACTACTAAAAATGCCCATAACCTAAGACTCACAGTCACAGTCACATCCAAATACGCATTTTCCGTAACACATGCTACCAAGGGAGGAGGGAGGGGGGTAATTTATGGCCACCACAAAGAATTAAATAAATAAATAAAAGAAACAAATTTTGTCAGTTGTTGTTAACTTCCATTAATAACAAACTTTTTTAAATAGGTTTTGGTGTGTAATCGGGTGCAGAAATTGTAAGTCTTTTAACAGAGTCTTAGCAGTACCAACGCATTTTGCATAATGACCATCACAAAAAAATTTAAAAAAATATTACGTTTCTTAATAGTCGTTGGCTTTTACTCACAATCTTTTAAAGCAATTCTGATGTGTAAGAAGGATGCTGCACCAAAAAATATAGATATGACATTTGTTGTGAAAAATTACACCTTCTCATAAGACATAAATTTGTGGGTTTAGTTTTTCTGAAAAATTTAAAACCTTTACGGAATCTTGTAGAACAAAGCATTAGCCCAATTGTGCAGTGTTAGTGGTGTGCTTCTTTGGCGTTTTGAATCAGTCCTGCGGCTGCAGATGTACGCAGATCACAGCGCCAGTAGCGGGTATCCATTTGACGGGATTGAGCGTATTTAGGGGCTCGAGATTGATTAAAACCACCAAAGAAGCGTCATTAACAGCTGTCTACTGCAGTGGACAACTGCACAACACTGGTGAAAACAATATTTTGTTTTCAAAATTTAAAAATAGGAAGTACATGACTATATTACAATGTTTTCAAAAGGTGGGCACAAAGTAGCCCCCCCCCCCTCCTCCTCTTGGTATTGCGTGGGGTGATAACACTAGGCAGCGGTGGTGTGGATTGCGAGGTGGCAGTGGTTTGTTGTGCGCTGAGGCGCGAGCCGTGTGTTGTTCTGTGTGGGCCGCGCGGCCTTGCGCCAGCCGTGCTCCTCCGCCTGCGCCCGCATGCCTGCCAACTGCTTGGCGCAACACTCCCCTCCCCAGCATTCAGCTCCCCTCCCTGCCCCTCTGGGCGGCGGCGCAAGGTCAGTGGCCGCCAGCGGCTGCGGGGGGACTCCGACGCAAAGAAACAAGCCCGGCACAGTCACCGCTCTCCGGGGACGTGGGACGTGGGAGCGCGCGCCAGCAGAGAACGACCTCCGTGTTGACTCAACATACGCCACGCACAAACACGATACACGCGAGGAGCCACAGCTGCTTGTAGCAAGAACAACGAGAGCGTCGTATTGTTCGAAAACACGATAGGGTGAATGGTATTCACTTTCTCGGAACTAGAAGTCGTTTCTGTGCCATACGGCAAATTTCAACAAATTAAACACAGTTTCACTTTCAGTTACTCACTATCATAATTTTTACACCCACACACATTTCATTTTTCTGTTAGACAACGAGTAACAATGCCCCAACAGTAAATTAGAACTAGGTCTAATCCCCAAGGTTTTCCGTAGTTTTCCCTTGGTCATCAAGCGAATGCCGCAGCTGGACATCTCCCAGATACACCAAGCTTCCGATTACCCGGGTTAATGCAGACAACGAAAAACACAGATAATACAAAAAGCACGTTTCACCGGAAACTACTATTGACTGCATTTTGTAAAACGTGTTACATGTCACATCTCCAAGCCTACTTGTTGGAAACCGACAGCTTATTAGCAGAATGACACTTAAAAAACAAACTGTGTTTGGTGTAGGAATCTGCGATACAGGCAAACCATCAATGATCTTTCGATTTCATAATCGACGTCTAAATATCGATGGCTAATAATAATCGACCGATAAACTGATGTTAAATGACATATTTATTGAATGACGTAGAAAGCAATATACAGATACATTGAATATCGTATTAGTTGATCAATAAAATACATCTATAATTAACATTACAAAAAAAATGGTTCAAATGGCTCTGAGCACTATGGGACTTAACAGCTATGGTCATCAGTCCCCTAGAACTTAGAACTACTTAAACCTAACTAACCTAAGGACATCACACAACACCCAGTCATCACGGGGCAGAGAAAATTAACATTACATATCCCAAAACTTTTTGTCTGCAGACTCTAAAAATAAAATTTTAGGGGAGGTTCCCCTTTACTGCGCTATTGACGGAGAGCATACCCCGTTTTCGAGAACAATCTTTCAGAAACTGTAGATGTGGCTTATTCAGCCCAAAAATATTTAAGTGCACTTTTTTGTAGCTTTTGTAACTTTGGACAGGTCACGCGAATATTGGGTTTCATATTTCTGGTAGACCTTGTTTTAACATCTAGAAGCCAGTTTTTCTGATAATAAATGAGCTGCGATTGTAGGTTCGTTTCTCTTCCAGTTTGCAAATTGCTATTTTCTTGTACTGTTATATAATGTTGTGAGGTAACGAGCGAGCTGTGGCGCCCTAAAGTTCGGAGTTGGCGTAGCTCCACGGGTCGCTCGGCAACCAATAGCTGGAGCAAGAGTGGTAGCCCCAGCGCGTGGTCCATCGGCCGTGTGGCTAGAAATTCCATGGTGAAGCTGTGTCGATGAAGAAGACATGCAGGGAGTGCCAAAGATGGTGGGCTTTGTGAATCTTTAATGGCAGACACTTCACAGTTTGTATAGAAATTAATAGTAGCTGGATGAATCATGATACCTTAAAAAGAAACATGTACATTACCTTTATTTGCACGATGATTCTGATGGTGTAATCAGATTTTCAATATATTTATTAGTTTAAAGTTTAGTATCTGACCGTAAATTATACAGCTAACACCCAGCAACGAGTTTGCAAAATGTAAGCCGGCCAGTGTGGCCGAGCAGTTCTAGGCTCTACAGTGTGGAACCGCGTGACCACTACGGTCGCAGTTTCGAATCCTGCCTCGGGCATGGATGTGTGTGATATCCTTAGGTTAGTTAGGTTTAAATAGTTCTAAGTTCTAGGGGACTGATGACCTCAGAAGTTAAGTCCCATAGTGCTCAGAGCCATCATTTGAACTTTTTATTTATTTATTTATTTTTTGCAAAATGTAAGCCCCTCATCCGAATTTGTCGATCGATATGTCTTTAGAAAGCTATTAGTGTAAACCTAAGTTGGTATAAATTACAGGCATCAAACTTGAATAGTACATGAGTTATTGGAGGTCAAAGTGGCCGATTACTGTCGAACGCGTCAGGCCATAAGTACTCCACAACTACACGAAAAAACGGTAGAAGCATGCTTATAAATATATTTATTCATCTATGTCTTTGTTCATATCCGATATATACTATTCATGAAGAAATTGGTCATTTATTAACTGTGTTTTAGAAAGCACAGACATTAGGCTACTGGCTTACTTCTGTTCTATTTCCTTTGATATATGTTTATTTAATCTGTTCATGTATTTAATAATTTGTGTTAGAGCGTGTTTATGGTCCAGCCGTAGGAATATTTATTTAAATCCCAGTTATTTATATGTAAATCCAGTATTTCGAATGTGTGTTCATTACGTTTGTGAGTGTGCGTAGGTTTGGAGACAGGGCGGGAGCACTCTAGCCAATCACGGCGATCGCTCCAAAAAGGACACGTGGAGAGACTGTATGGAAGTGGGGAAGGAGGATCATTTCGAGAGAGGCTAGGGGAGTTCTCGACAGTACGGGAGATGACACGAGAGAGTCCTGGATTGTATGGCGCGACGGACGCACAGTCGCGGGAAAGACTTTGAGAGTGGAGCAGTTTTGCGCGAGGTAGTGGGAGATAAAAATATTTCTTAGTGCTGACTTTTGCACTTGTGAGATTTCTGTGGCTTCTGCAGTGAAAACGTAGTATGCGTTTAGAAGTGGCCATCTCGCAAGCTATGTTGTTGTTGTTCATAACTAATTACGTGAAGTAGGTATCTATTGTTTCTCTGTTATCCAACTTCTATTTTATTTAATTGATGGACCATCGATACCAATAAGTGTTTTACAATAATAAAGGGCATTCTTAAAGGTACTTCTGCTATCATAACCATCATTTAATGTCGTTAAAATAGTACCCGCAGAATTCACTTAATTGCAGTCTTTCATTTATAAATTTGTATATAACATTCAAAAATCGCAATTGCCGAGTGATAGGAACCATCGGCCAGTCGATTCATTTGCATATTCATATTGTATACTGTAGACTCAGCAGTATTTGGCTTGTAATGCGGCAATTACATATCCCAGCCCCTAGACAACGAAACCAGCCAAGACTTTTAATATTTCAACTTTGAGTCAGAGGGTACGTAGTTGAGGGCGACACACCATCTGATTTCATCATTTTATTATATGAAAGCCCGCAAAGTTCACGCAATAAATTAGATTTGTTTTCTTTATTTTTCCGTAATCTGCGAACGTTTTGCTGACACTGCTTGACACCAAGAAAGTTTGAACTGAATGTACAGTCAAAGAGAACAATCTTAGCGTCGACAACAGACAATGTTACAGCTTTCGTTCATTCAAAAATATTGGCGACTCATCACCTCTCACCCAGTGGCTCAATTTGCTAAGAACGGCAAGAAAAAAGGAATAAAAGTGAGATAGTGTTAATACTTGCATCCTTCCTTATCTCCTCTGCATTACTGCAGATGATGTGTCAACGAGCACATTTGTACTGTGCATGCAGTACACGTGAGGTGCCTAGTTGTTTCCACTGCCCTGTGTGGAATACATAAGTTCTTGTACTCTTCACTAACCTACTGTCTTCATGATGATGATGTCCCCAGCGCAGAAAACAGCACGCAGGTTGTGGATTCTTTTTCTTGAGGCTGAAATTAACTTTGCAACGAACCGCTGCTACGAATAAACTATAACTCATTTGGGATGCCACTCGCGTTTTTATTGATATAGACACGGGAAACTATTCTTGATCACAACGTATTGAACATATCTTTCCACAGCCATTATATCTGGCTAAAAAATGAAATACATCCTGCCACAGACAACATGTCTGTCTACTGGAACCGTCAGAACTGGAGAATAAAATTACATGAATCAAATACTACTATTGCAGACAACATGTCTGTACCTTGCGACGGTCGGAACTGTAGTAAATAAAATTGCATGAAACAAATACTGCTATAACAGACAACATGTCTGTCTACTGGACGGTTAGAACTGGAGAGCCGGACTGTCCGAGACACACCGCGTGCCAAGCCAGCAAGGCGTGACCCGAACGCCACCGAAGTGCATCGGCAGTAGTATCGTCAGTCTTTTGTTTTAGTAATACTTTGATTTTATTAATTTTGAAATGACTGATTGATAGCTGGCTGTTGAGAGATGTTTATTTAAAAAAATGAAGTTAATTAATAATAGCAACTAAAGTTTAACGTTTTGGCGCCCTGCCGCCGAACACAGCAGCCAATCACAGAGCAGCAGCATCATGCAGGCGGTCTTTCTCACGGGAATGGTACCGAATCTAACATCTGTCACCGGTACCTCATCCCACATTGCGTCATCTCTATGCTTCTTGCATCTTCACTGCCCTGTGAATAGCTTCCTGGAGCCTAATATGATGGCTGAATAAGCCAGAAATATTACATAAGTCGCAAAGGTGTTACACTTCTACATCAATACTCCGCCAGCCACCTGAAAGGGTGTGGCGGAGGGTACTTCTGGTACCAATAACTAATCCCCTATTCGCACGAATAGCGCGTGGGAAGAACGGTTGTCAGTAAGCCCATGTATTAGTTCTAATTTCTCGAATTTTGTCATCGTGGTCATTTCGTGAGATGTTTGTGGGAGGAAGTAATATGTTGTCCGACTCTTGCGGAAAGTACTCTCTCGAAATTTCATCAGTAAGCCTCTCCGCAATGCACGACGCTTCTCTTGTAAGAGTCTGCCACTAGAGTTTTTGGGCATCTCTGTAATGCTCTCGCGCCGTGCAAACGATCCCGTGAAACGGGTTCGGAAAAAGATTCGTTTAAATGACGAAAAATTAAATTTTATTTCTGTGACCATCCACAGCCTCTAAACACTTTATAAAAGAAAACGTGCTTCACGGTAGGCTGTAATGTAAACGTTCTTTGTTTACATCATACGAGTAGCTAATTTCGACTATATGCCCATTTCAAGCAGCACGTTGGTTTACTGCAGGTGCTTGAGAATGACTTGTGGTCGAAATGTTTTCTTTTAGAAAGAAAAATTAAAATTGTCCAGCACTCACAGTCACATACAGCTTTCTTTCACTGACGCGTTTCACTCCACAGATGCGAGGATCTTCAAAAATTTAGTAGCCAAGCGCCACACGGTAAATATATCCAGCTGCGTATAGCGTCGTCGTCATACATTTAATGACGTAGGCGCTAGACACAGCCAGATATATTTAACGCTTGGCCCATGGCTACTTAATTTGGAAAAATGCTCTCGTCAGTCGAGTGAAACATGTCAGTGAAGGTAAGGTATATGCGACTTGTGACAGCTCCACAATTTTAATGTTTAACGGTCGCTTTTTGCCTTGTAGGCTTGCGCTTGTTATAGAAGAAAGTTATTGATAATAGTAATAAGTAGTGTCGTGTTTTTTTATCTTTTGCTAACATCGAAGGTAGATATTTTGTCTTTAATATCGACGTTTCAAATACTTCCAGTATCGATATCGAAACTATGTTTGGACTGCCAGCAGTCCACAGATAGTGAATACAGGTGATGATCGAACATTTATTTGGTATCACATGTTTTCAGTTCACTTAAAGGAAATTATCGTTCAATTATTTCTGTATTTGTCATTCGCTTTTTTTCTTGCCGACGGTTCTGAATGATGTCCTGAGTACTGTGAGAGATCAACGAAATACAGCGACACGGTGTGTGTGATAACCGGCTCCTCAATTGCCTCGTCTTCTATTTCTCTCTCACTGACTCATTCACTCACTTATTACCAAAGACACGTTTCTCCTTATATGCGTGTCAATTAGCTGCTCAAATCCTAGTTGACAGGTATCATTATTTAAGAATTGGCGGGTGTCTTCTTCATCTGCATCATTACGATCAGAAATCAGTTTCAAAATAGGCATTAGAGTAGCAGTACCACTTTCCACACTACACAACTTTCAAAGCCACCTCCAGCGGATGATGTAATTTTCTGCTGCACGCAAGCTTTTTTTATCTTAACGTTGTCCCAAGCCTTACAGATACCATCGACTGCAACGGAATTGTTTTGGTGATCCGGCGTAAAATATAAGCCAGATGCTTAGTGGTTACTAAACAAAAATATTCGCTCCAATTATAACAAAATATTCATCTTGTGATAAAAACATGCGTATATGTGGCTGTTTATCACTTCCAGTGCAGTTGATGTTTTGCTCCAATCTGCGATTACTAGGATTCCTCAATAGTATATTGCATATTTTTACTGAAATACGGAGCCTAAAATGAAAGTATTGCTTTTATTTTACTCCGTCGTGCTAATGTTACAGTACTGCCATTATCTTACAATCTCCTGTCATCACTGATTTGTTATTCGTCAACTCGTTAAATATATACTAATGCATGTATTTTTGTTAGTATTGTTATGAATATAAATATTATATTCCCAAAAGCGTATATATATTATCATGCAAATTTTTTCATGTTACTTGACAGAAAATAAGACATCCACTGGCGATGGGGAATCTTCTCCGAAACATGTTTGGGTGTTAAAGTATAAGAATTTGTGTTTGCTCAAGGTAGAACTATACTTCATACTTTTATTGCGGATTTCGTTTTCTTACGCATAATGCAACGAAAGATAGCTATTAAAGGAGTACTTAACTACAGATCAGAAATACGCATCCTATGCTACATCATCAATATACGTACTGATTTAAGTACCGAGATACCCTAGAAATGTTTACTACAGGAAATTTGTCAATAATTGTGAATCCCTGGGGTGAAGAAGCACTCGAATAATATCAGACGCTTGCACTGATAAAATCCAGTAAATATGTGCTGACAAAATTACTATGTTAAACAAAAAACTGAAGAAATAATTTATAATGAGGGTAGAAAATAACGTTAGTTACCACTAGAAATATAATACCGTATTCAGTAATATAAACATTTTTACCATCATCATTGATCTGATGTGACCTTTCAGAAGAATTTTTGATCAAACTATAAACCATTTCCTCTTAACTTGTTGCTCATAAATTACATCTGTAACACCTAGCAATAGAGCAGCAGGTGTCCGCCAAAACAGCAAGAGGCCACTCCCTGGCTACCTCTTCTCCATCACAGTTGCGAACTGATGAAATCGCTCGCCATGTTCGTCAGAAACTATCCCGCTGTTTTCAGGGAAGAAGTCGAGATGCGCATGAAGAAAGTGTATTGCAGAGATGTGTCACAGCCAAGCTTCTATGTCATAACAACAATTCACCCAGAAACTGAAACACACCTTTTTAAAATTTTACCAGGCAAATGACGCATCACCGGGTAACATTGCTCCAAATAGCTGATCCCAGGAAACCTCTAGAATTTGTGGGCAACAAGGATACTATCTTTGACGTTTGGTTCACTCAATTTTGGGAATTTTTCGTACTTGCAGGTCTCGCCTTCGTGATACACTTTTTTTACAACATATTTCATGAGCTGTATAGAAACCACTTTAGATCAAAACATAAGTACAAATTACAGTCACTGCCAACTGCAATAACAGCAGCAGTTAGGTATAGAACTGATGTAATCCGAGACTTGAACATTATTTTTATTATAGCGTTTCATTCCTGTCATACGTAATAATTGTACGTACACTGCCAATAAATTTCTTCTGTTTCCCTACATTGACGAAAAGCTTTGTAAAACAAATACGATAACTAAAAATCAGTTTTCTTTGTGATATTCGTTATCAGCACAATGAGACTGATAATAAGTAGCTAATTTCATGGAACTCGCATTTTTACTGTTGCACGGTGTAAACTGCAAACGGAATGATACGCACCCTGATAAAGATTTGGCTGTACTAGCAATTGACAATTCCTTATGCCCCACTTCCAGCCTACTGGTATGTTTGGCCCAACTCGCATATGTAAGGAATGCAAGGTGTGTGTGTGTGTGTGTGTGTGTGTGTGTGTGTGTGTGTGATGCTCACCTACTGGACAACCTTTGCCAGATAAAAATCATCCTCTAGGATTTAACAATTATTGTAGGCGTCAGTTATACGTAACCACGTTGCTCCTGCAAGTTTTCGAATATCGTCGCTATCTCGTTATTTTTTTATCTGTAGGAATTTTCCAAAGGTTGTCATTGCTCCATCGACTACTCATTCGTCAGGCTCCCTGTCCATTCCAGTCATAATTACTTCCAATCTGTCCGTTCCCTCCTCCTTTTGTTTGTTTTTCGTAGTTACTAGCAACATACATTTCTCTACCGTTCCCTCAGCAGCCTTCCGTTTTCAAATGATTTTCGCATCAAAATTCCACGTCTCACTGTCCTAAGCCAAAACTAGTTATGCACACTGCTTGAAAGATTTCTGTTTCAGACACATTGCGAGCTTAGTTTTGAAAACTGTTTAGTGTATCAGAAGCGCTCTGGGCCATTTTTAGTCTTCTGTTTATAACGTTTCTTGTCCACTTAATCCTCGTCTTTAATTGCCTGAAAAACCAAAACTCATAATGTAGGAGAATAAAACTTCGTTGTTAATATGTACTATTTTCTTTTCCATTTGTTTGTTACATACTATTGACCAGTTGAGTCACATAACTTCAGTTATTATTCTTTTTTGTTGTTTCCTATTTTTCCAGAACTCGAGCTGCTCTTCGTGTTGTTTCTTTCGTTGTTCTGCTCATGATGCTCCTGTTTTCTAGTTTTTTCTACCTAAAAATCATTCTAAATTTAGTATTTTACTGTTAAAAAAGTTTCGGTTATTTGCGTTTCTGTGAAACTGCTTTATTCTACTTCCTTTCTTATTTCTGCAATCGACGTTAATGTTGACCTCTTTTTCTAGAAATCCAGGAATATTTGTTTGCCTGTTCTCATCCATTCGTAAAGATGACCAGAGATGATTATTGCAATAAATTTTAGTGTATATCTTTATTTTTGGTTTTCCAGGCATCTGGAGTTTGTGCAGCGTGCATTACCTTTCCAAAAATCCTCCTTTTTTCAAACTTGTAGTACAGTGTTAAGCATTCACACACGTACATAATTAGTCTGGTTTTATCGCTGTGAAACATCATTTTGGAATCGTATTTATAAAGATGCATTTCGTGTCGTACATATTTTTAGTTAAACCATACCGTGTATTTTGGTGCATTTTTTAAATATTTACCATGACTTTTGTTTTTCGAGCGGAAATTCGGAGACCATTTCTGTTGGCCATTCTTTCCAGAAGATATGTTCGATTTAGTTTAGTCTAATCATAACTGATTTTCAAGGCGTGCTATCAAACTTGCTCTCTCCAGGTCTTCCATAAAGTTTTGTAACATATCTGTACTAGAAGGAAACAGTACAGTGTCCTCAGCAAAACAAAAGTGGTTAAAGAATGTAATGTGCTTTTCATTTCTGTTTCTGAGTTTAGCAATTTGAAAACAACTTCGACTGCTGCTGAGAAAAGTCTAAATGATGCAATCTTCTTGTCATGCTTCTCTCCTGTTTCTGTCTTTCCCACTGTCGTTATGAAGAGCTGTAGGACGACGTATACAGGATGTTCGGAAATTTCTGTTACAAATTTCTTGGACTTGTAGAGGGGACAGCGCACATAATAGTTTGAATAGGAAACCATGTCCGGAAACGTCATCCAACGACGCTACAGGGCATCAGGGTTACAGGCGACGGTACCTGTAAATGTATGTAAATACAGGGTGGTTCTTTGATGATGTTACGAACTTTCAGGGTTTATGGAGAAGGATAAATGAATCAATTTGAGGTAAGGGCCCCTGTACCGGAAACGAATGAGTCGAAAGTCACTAGCGAAAATCATTCTGACATCTCTGCATGTACTGGTACTGTTGTTGTTTAAGGCCGTAGGGCAGGCATCTTGCAGAGATACTACTATGGGCAAAAAAAGAAAAAATGTCCAGTAATCATGGGATCTAAAATGCATACCTTGCGAGCTATTGTGAAACGCATATCCTCTAGTGAATAAGTGGCCATAGCTGTTAAGGTACGCATTTTAGATCCCGTGATTACTAGACATTTTTCCTTGTTTTGGTCCATAATATCACCTCTACAAGTTGCCTACCCAACGGTCTCAGTAACAACAGTACCAGTACACGTATTCCACTGTCAGAAGTATCAGAATGATTTTCGTTTGTAACTTTCGACTCGTTCGTTTCCGGCACAGGGACTCTTACCTCGGGGTGATACTTTTATCTTTCTACATCATTTACATACATACACATGTATAAATACGTTTACAGGCGCCGGCCGCAATGACTTTGCCGCTCTGTAGCACTGTTGGATGTAGTTTCTGGACATGGGTTCGTATTCAAAATATTATGTACGCACTCCCCTCTACAAGTCCTAGAAGTTTGTAACGGAAATTTTCGAATACCCTGTATGTACTTTAGGATGATATCGAACATTCTGGTAGTGTGACAAAGTACATGCCTGAAAAACCGAGAAATCGTGGGATCTAATCCCTGTCGGACCACGGAAATTTTCAGTCTTCGATCTAGCCTTCATCTGTCAACGATACAAGGAGTCGCCGAGAACAACACATGGTTCGGATTCCTTGTTAAACTGTAGGTCTCCTGTCCGCGGTTGGGTAACTGGAACAGATTGAAAATGGTTCAAATGGCTCTGAGCACTATGGGACTTAACATCTGAGGTCATCAGTCCCCTATAACTTAGAACTACTGAAACCTAAGGACATCACACAGATCCATGCCCGAGGCAGGATTCGAACCTGCGACCGTAGCAGTCTGAAGCGCATAGAACCGCACAGCCACCGCGGCCGGCAACTGGAACACATTAGTGGCGTCCATTTGAACAGGTGAAAGATTAACACCCTGCTATTGAGCCTCATGAAATTATTATTATTACCATTATTATTATTATTGTTATTCAGTACGCTGTCATAGGTTGACAGTACGCTGGTGGCGGGTGTCCCTTCTCAAAATCTCTGAGTACCTATTGCGCTACCCATTTCAAACCCTGCTTGTATTTACGAATTGCATTAACATGACACGTTCCAACAGCAGGCTGTCATTGTTAGGCTACTTTTGCGCTTTGACCGTGCATGGTGGCGCAATGATGAAGACACTGAACACGCATGCGGGAGGAGAGCGGTTCAAACCTCGTCCGGTCATCCAGATTAAGTTTTCTTCGGTTTCGTGAATCACATAAGACAAACACCAGACTGCCACGTATGAAAAGAACACTGCTGCTTTCTTTCCCGATCCTCCCACAGCTCCAAGAAATGCTCCGTCACGCCGTCTACGTGATATCAAATACTAACCTTCTTTCTTCTTACGTCTTCTGCGTCCACTCGAGATGTTCAACGATTTTTATGAGCAGAAGATATGTCAGTAAATGAAACTTGTTCCAAATATCTGTGCGTAAAGCTAAGCCTAGACAAAAATATTTGTTACATACGCCTACAAGACAGGAAAACACAATTAGAGCAGTAACAAAAGATCAACCAGAAGTTCATCTGACAGTTACTTGTTCGACATCTAGAATGACTTTGATCGGAAAACATGTCCTCAAGGTCACGGGATGTCGACCGACCGCCATGTCATCCTCTGCCATGTAGTGTCATGTGGATGTGGTATAGAAGGGTGTGAGGTTTCCACACCATTCTCCCGACCGTTGTCGACTTCCCGGGCGTTAAAATCGCTTATTCTCAGTCACGTAGCTCCTCAATTCGCATCCTGAGGCTGAATGCACCCTGTTCCAGTCCTCCGACCAAGAAAAAAACCCTGTCGGTGCAGGAACTATACCTGGGTCCTGACGCGCTGACTACATTGAATGTACATGAAATTTATTTATTCCTAGCAGTCCTTAATCTTATATTCTGTGTATGTTTTGTTCATTTTCAAATTATAACCAAGGTGCAAAGTAATTCAAATAAATTTTCAAGTCACTACAAACTGGTACGTCTCCATGCGGCGTGATACGTGCAACGGCACATCGGTCACCAAAATACAAAGGGCGTTCGTTCACTAACGCAACTCTTTTTTTCTCGGCCAGTTTCGGGATTGAAAAAATGCAGAATTTGTTGTGGGACATGGTGGAATATTCCCGCTTCAGCCGCTATAGTTCTTGAAATTCCGATAGGTAGCGTCTGTAACGGAGGTGCGTTCCAAGCAGAGAGCTGTCATTGAGTTTCTTTTGGCGGAAAATGACACTTGCAGAATATCTACGGAGACCTGTCAGTGAACAAAAGCACGGTGAGTAGTAGAGCGATGCGTCTGTCATCAGCACAACAAGGTCGTGGAAACCTGTCAGATCTCCCGCGTGCTGGTCGGCCACATACATTATGACTCACCACATTCGAGCATTCGAGCTGATCGATGGATCACAGTGAAACACCTCGCTACACGACTGGACGTCTCTGTCGGTAGTGGTGATGCACTCGTCCACCGGTTGGGGTACTCAAAGCTGTGAAGACCATAAAGAGCAACTTCCATCTGTTTGGCCTAATGAAGGATGCACTCCGCGGGAAACAGTACGTGGATCATGGGGAGATTATTGATGCAGCAAGACGTTGGTGCTGACTCGACCAGTACAGTGCTGCTCTGCGGGCATACAGGCAAGCAGTACGTGAATCATGGGGAGATTATTGATGCAGCAAAACGTTGGCGGTAACATCGACCAGAAGAGTTCTACGGGCCATCCCAGTTAGTTGGCGTATGACCATCGCTTGGAAAGGAGGGTATGTTGAAAAATAGAATTTTGTAGCTAAAAGAGCAGGAAATAATATGGTAATTTGGAATCCTGAATTAAACCAACCTCCTTTCAGAAAAAAAGTGTTGTATTACTTACTGAACACCCCTTGTAAGTACATCTGGGTGTAGATCATTTTGTGTGAGTGTGTGGGTATATCTGAGGAGTTTTGGATGGTGTTGGGAGACCAATGTGACGGCTAAGAGGTCAATTGTAGAGAATACGACCCCTGTATTACAAAGGCAGCGGATCTAAATGTAAACAGCAGTGAAAAAGAAGTCCCTAATCTTTGCAGATATTACGATAATTACTGTACATTTTACCATGCAATAATTTTCCCATTGTTACCTTTTTCAGTTATTCTTACTTCTTCTATTTCTTTTAACAGCTTTAGGGTGTACTTGATAATGGGTTAGCGACCCTAAAACGTTTAAGTGGCTAATAAAGAAGTATTGAAACGTGGGTGTACCAGGAACTTAGTTTGCCCACATCACTGATTAGTGATCGGCCTAGTTCCAACAATAATGCTCAAAGTATGAATGGTATTTTCTCGATTCTTAATCCCGTGTTTTGGCATTGTGTCTTCTTGCCTGACTCGTTAGCTAATTTAATTGTGTCTGTTAGATGTGCAGGCGTAGAAATGCCATAAGTATGAAATATAACCAGTTTTTATGTGATAACGGTTTACAGTTTGCCACTGACCGAATAAATTTTACATTCCGGTTTTCCACGAACTCAGCAACATGAAAATAATTCCCGAAAGGGACGTGAAATGAAATTGACGTGCTATTCATTGAGACGAATTGAAATAACTGCGTCTTTCCATCTGCCAACCGCGCGAGTGCATTCGGCGCTACGTAGCGCACACCTGTATACAATTTACCGGTCAGTCGGCTAACAGGCTTATTCCAATTGCGGTTTAATTTCATGTGTGCCTACAAAGTGAACGTTGTTTGAAGTGCGATGTAAAACACGCCTGTAAAACACGAATAGCGAACGTTCATTAAATGACGGGAAAAAGTTACAGCAGTTCGATAAACTTGATAAATAATTACTTTGTGTCTCGCTGCGCTGTTCAGTCGCATTTGAAATTGAATGGAATGTCAACAAGCAGGCAGCAGCAGCCCGCGCGGCACTGCCGGGGATCACAGGGGGTGCACACCGCAAACAGAAGATAACCGTGGTCGCTGGAGCCCGCTAGATCGGGCACGTCGGTTCTGCTCCTGGCACTGAAACTAATCGCAGTTATTTGGTCGATTACCACACCAGGTGACTGGTACGCTCTTCGCGATCTTCAGGTTCCGGAAACTAGATAAAATGTGTAAATACTGTACAGCACCACCACCATCCAGAAGAGGTTCTCTGCGGAACTGAGTGACAGCTGCTCTGAGGCAGTTGACGTTCATCAAGGCTCAGCTCTGTCTCCGCTGCTCTTTCTTACCGTAATGGATACCACAACGCGCAACCTACCATGGACTTCCATGGACTTTTTTTTTTTCACTTTTCATTCCCATCCCTGAAGGGGATGGGTGGGCTGCTTGAGGGCTTGCATTAACCTTTTCAGCCTTTTCCTGTACAAGTACATTCATTCATTTATTTATTATTTCAGTATTTTTTGCAAAAGTCCATTTGATCGTATTTACAGTATAGAGTATGAGACAGTATACATAAATATAAGATAAAATAAAGTATATTAAAAATAAAATATATTAGAAATTGAGATTTAAAGATTAAAGATTTTAAGTCATATTGAAATACAGTGTAAGTTTCATAGATTATACAATATTTTCCATCATGATTACTCCATAAATTCTATTGGAATACCTTAGAATACAAAGAGGTTGTAGCATACGATCAAAATACAGTACAGTAATATACGGTGCGGATGTGCTTTGAGGTGACTGGTGTTTGTGCTTTAGTGTGGTGTTGCTTCATTTTATGTGTGTGAGTTGTGGTGGTGTTCTTTTATGTTACTACTTAAGTGATTTATTTATTTATTAACTACATGTGTGTATATGTCTATAGATAGATATGGACATACATGCTTAAACATTAGCATTAACATTAACATTGGCAGTGCCACTTTTCTTTATATTGCCTGCTATAGGTGGGAGGTTTGGATAGTTTGATGTAATACAATTGATTTCAGTCAACTGTGTGCTCTCATGTTTACATCAAGTCCTCCAACCACCTTAGGTTCAAATGGTTCAAATGGCTCTGAGCATTATGGGACTCAACTGCTGAGGTCATTAGTCCCCTAGAACTTAGAACTAGTTAAACCTAACTAACCTAAGGACATCACAAACATCCATGCCCGAGGCAGGATTCGAAACTGCGACCGTAGCGGCCTTGCGGTTCCAGACTGCAGCGCCTTTAACCGCACGGCCACTTCGGCCGGCAAGCACCTTAGGGGGATGACTTTGGTGGCAATGGTGAACAATTGCATAAATTTTATGTCTGTGCTACTTTTTATGTCTAACTTAGTTCTATGGTTCTTGTGTGTGTGTGTGTGTGTGTGTGTGTGTATTTTCTGGGGTTAGTTTCTGTGTCTTTGGGTCGGGTGTGGGGGAAGTGGGATGTCTTGGGTTAGTGGTTCCATGATGGGGACGAGGTCTGGGTATTCTCCTACCATGGACAATCTTATACGCTGACGATGTGATGCCTGCAGCAGATACCAGGAAGGATCGTGAAACTGAAGTCCAAACATTGTATGACCGTCCGGAAAGATTTGGCTTCTGTTTAAACATCCAGATGACTACGTAGAAACAATGCAGATTAACGCACCGTGCGTGCTGCAGGCATGCCGATGTCTAGGTTCTAGACTATAGAGTGACGGCTGTGTGATTGAGGATGTGTTAGAAAGACTCAAAGCGACCTGGAGGCGATTCGGAGATGTTACTAGAGTTTTTGTGATAAGAAGATGCTTATCGCCCTAAAATGAAATACACTAACGGAAAAAATGGCAGCACCAAAAAATAATTCGTGTAGAGTAATGAAATTTCGGGAATACCTTTGTCCAGGTAACATAATAAACAATTGCAAATATGTGCTAGTAGTTGCATGCAACTGTGCGTGCATTGTGTTGTATAGGCGCCGGATGCCAGTTTGTTGGATGGGGTTCCATGTCTGATGCAGTGGGTCGGTCAATACAGGAACGGTTAATGCTGGTTGTGGATGATGGTAATGTTGTCGACCGATGATGTCCCATATGTGCTCCATTGGAGACAGATCTGGTAATCGAGCAGGCCAAGGCAACATGCCGATGCTCTGTGTAGAGTATGTTGGACTGCAGCGGCGGTACGTGGGCGAGCGTTGTCCTGTTGGAAAACACCCCCTGGAATGCTGTACATGAATGGCAGCACAACACCAGACTGACGTACAGATTTGCAGTCAGAGTGCGTTAGATAACCACGAGAATGTTCCTGCTATCATACGAAATAGCAGCACAGACCACAGCTCCAAGTATAGGTCCCGTGTGTCTAGGACGCAAACAGGTTGGTTGCAGGCTCTCAACTAGTTTCCTTGTAACCAACACATGGTCATCACTGGCCCGGAAGCAGAACCAGCTTTCATCAGGAAATACAACAGAGCTCCACCCTGCTCTCCAATCAGCTCTCTCTTGACACCACTGCTGCTGATGCAGTACGATACGACAGAGCCGTATGTCGAACACGATGGTCTCCCCTCTGGATGCTGCCAAGTGGCTGTCTGGAGCGCGGTCTTCTCGTGATCACCATTGCCAGCAGGCGTGTACATTGGCTACATTCCTGCCAAGTCTTGCTGCAGTATCGCAGAAGCAACATCCAGCTTCGCGTAGCCGTATTGCAGACCTCGTTTAAACTCAGTGAGCCGGTCGCTTTGGCCGGGCGGTTCTAGGCGCTTCAGTCCGGAACCACGCGGCTGTTGCGGTCGCAGGTTAGAATCCTATCCTCGGGCATGGATGTGTGTGATGTCCTTAGGTTAGTTAGGTTTAAGTACTTCTAAGTCTAGGGGACTTGATGACCTCAGATGTTAAGTCCCATAGTGCTTAGAGCCATTTTTTGAAACTCAGTGAGGTGTTGATGGTGACGTCTTTGTCACCTTAAAGACAGTCTTGACTAACATCAACTCATCACATCCAGTCTCAAAGGTAACTAACGAGCACGACTGTTACAGAGTGTTTTTTAAAGCAAACCTGATTTGCATCCTCACAGTGGCGCTACTTGCGCCACTCTTAAGCGACTGGTGCGAAAACTGAACAGATATCACCTTTCAGATGTAGAAACAGCTTACCGACTTCCGTTTATGTCGCACAACTCCTTCTTGGTATTTTGATTTTTTCCGTCAGTGTATATACTGCACACCGCACAATGGTGAGGCCTGTGTTGTATGGTACCGAGTGTTTGTCCGCACCTGGAAGTGCGGAGCACACATTGCAGGTTGTGGAACTGCGGGTACTGGGAAGGTCACTAGACATTTCTCTGCTCGACCATGTCAACAACAGAACAATTCGAAAACTAGACTGTGAGGCTCCAGTCAATAAGAAGCTGCAAGAATGGAGATGTCGTTGGTATGGACGTATTTTACGGGCTCCGCCCTTAATCAAGATAGTTGGACACTCCAAACGCAGACCTAAGGTGAAGAAGCCTAAATCCAGAGGAAACATTAGATCCGAAACGAATGGCACGAAACGAACGGCATGCTTTGATCCAAAAAGCGCACCCCGCTCTAACGGGAAAGCTTTGAGGACGGGTTGTGGGTCGTCTTTGGGCAGCTCATATGGCAGAGCACTTGCCCACGAAAGGCAAAGGTCCCGAGTGCGAGTGTCTGTCCTGCACACAGTTTTAATGTCCCAGGAAGTTTCATATCAGAGCACACTCCGCTGCAGAGTGAAAATGTCGTTCTGTTATTCTTGTGATGTTTTGCATGTACGATGTTCTGCCTCGATTGCACTGTAGTTGTCTTTTTGAAGTTATACTGCAATCGGAAAATCAGACAAAATAAATCTTAGAGTGTTTTTTATATGCTAATGTTAGAGATAGTACTTTGGTCTGTGTGCTTGCAAATATAGTGCCTTCTCCATTACGCAGAATATCACACACACGCAAATCACTTCCATTGTTTATTTTTGCAGTCAAAACATGCTACAGAAATATTACGATGGTATAATTTCGCAAAGAGACGTGTTACATTTTCTGTGGATTCATTGTGTACATAAAATTGTCATTGATAAAATTTATTTTACGATTATTGACTGTTGAATTATCGGTTATGTTTCTATTTTGTTGTAGAAGTTGAGTACAATCTATGAGAAAATGTACATTTTTATGGAATAATATGCTGGAAACATTTTAAAAAGTTAACCCGTGCGCTATCTAGCTTCTTATCGAGAGTTTTCCCCCCCTTGCTTATTGTGGCTGTACAAATATTTCTAGCTCCTCCATTAAATTCATTGTATATGATTTTTGGGCGTGTGGGAGTATCTTAAGAAGAGTAAATTTATGTAGTTACTAGGACTAATCCTCAACTACAACTACTTTGCATTAGATGTAATTTTTATCATCAACCAGATGGGCTAGCCATGGACTCAACCACAAGTGGAAAAGACAGACATTTTCATAAACAACCAAGAATGGAAAATATTCGGCAACCAGGAAACCTCCTTAAAGAACGTAGTGTACTACAAAAGATATGTAGACGATACCTCAATTTTAGTCAAAGGTGTCAACAAATTTGTGCAATAGTGTACACAAGAAAATAAATTTCAGACCTCAATACAAAAAAATAACAGCATTATTTTTTAGGTTTATGCATAGAACATCAAAACGACAGGCACAATTTCAAGGTATACACAAAAAAGGCCATTTGCAGCAACGGAATCGCTGCCACGTCTCGTCATCCAGATGCACACTAGAAAGCTGCATAAAAAACGATGGTATACAGAGCAAACTAAATCCTATTGAACCAAGAAGACAGTGAGAAGGAATTAGAGATCATTAAACAAATAGTAGTGACTAGTGGCTGTCCGAGCTCACTGCTAGACAAAATGCAGAAACAAATAACAAGAAAAGAAAGATGCTCCTGGCGCTTTAGAAGAAACCAAGAATACAATCAAATTTATGGCCAGCATACTTTATGCAGGCAACATTTCTCAAAAAACAGCAACTCTACTTAGGTCACATAAAGTGAAAGTTGCTTTCTCCACAAACAATAAACTACAATAGAAATTAGTCCAAAGTTATACAATAAAAATGATAAATTCTCATGCTCAGGAATGTGCAAAATAACATATAGAACTTGCTCAAGCTACTATGTGGGATAAACTCGAAGGAAATTTCACATTATACACTGAACACATCAAAAGTAACACAGATAAGTTTACAAAATTACGAATAGCAAAAAATGGTTCAAATGGCTCTGAGCACTATGGGATTTAACTTCTGAGGTCATCAGTCCCCTAGAACTTAGAACTACTTCAACCTAACTAACCTAAGGATATCACACACATCCATGCCCGAGGCAGGATTCGAACCTGCGACCGTAGCGGTCCTGCGGTTCCAGACTGTAGCGCCTAGAACCGCTCGGCCACTTCAGCCGGCGAATAGCAACACACACAGAAAAACACTGGAAACGTATTGAAAAACAGAGAACAGGATCTGAAGATACTCCACCTTGTCCAAAAATAACATACAATGGATTTAATGGACGAGCGGAAAATTTTTGTGCACCACAAAAAAAGAAAATGGGAAAAAATCTCAATGACAAACTAGATAGCGAATAAGTTATCTTTTTTAAAAAATGTTTCTCCTGCGTGTGGTAATTGTAGTAATTTCCATAAATATGTGCATTTCCTCACAAACTCTACTGAAATCTACAACGAAAAAGAAAGATAATCTATCATGGTAAAATAAATGTTATAAATGAGAACTTCATGTATATAATGAATCTGCAGAAAATGTAACACGCCTGACTGTATGCAAACGCTTTGTGAAATTATACCGCCATAATATCTCTGTAGCATTTTTTGATTGCACAAATAAACAGTTTAAATGATAATTTTCGTGTGTGCGATATTCCCTGTAATGGAAGAGGCCCCGTACTTGTAAGCAGACAGAAAAAAATACTGCCGTTAATATTAGCATATATAAAACATTCCAAGATTTATTTTCCCCGATTTTCCATTTGAAATGTAACTTCGAAAAGACAACTACATTGCAAGAGAGGCAGAACATCATAATGGAAACATCACAAAAAATTATGTAAATAGATCCCCTTTCAAATGAGGACAAATTCACGATACGCGTTGCGCTAAGCATGAAAAACTAAGAAAACAGGTACAATTTTTCATTATTTAAATCATGAATGTCTCAGTTGCAGACTTTCCAGAAACAACGAATAATGGTGAGCGTAATTAAATGTAAGTCATTTTTTCTGTTAGTTCCTGTGTTTTTTTTTTAATTTCCTCTGTGGAAATGCAAGCAACAGTGCAGCTAAATTAGCAAATTTCTCCTCGTTCATAGCGAAGGCCGTTTATTGACAACATTTTACTTTTCACAGTCGAAGATCACCGCTCATCATTCTTGAGTGCTTCGCTAATTAGGTTGGTTGGTTGGTAGGTAGGTTGATTTGGGGGAGTGGACCAAACTGCGAGGTCATTGGTCCCATCGGATTACGGAAGGACAGGGAAGGAAGTCGGCCGTGTTCTTTCAAAGGAACCATCCCGGCATTTGCCTGAACCGATTTAGGGAAATCACAGAAAGCGTAAATGAAAATGGCCCCACACTGTTTTTGAACCGTCACACTGTGAGTGCAGTGTGCTAACCACTGCACCACCTCTCTCGGTCGCTAATTGGGTCCGGGGCGTAACGGACTCAGTCCAAACGAACGGCTCGTGTTTCACAGGCCTTATGCTCATGCAGCACGAACGATTTCCAATAGTCGAAGAGTGAAACGTCAGATTACACGTATTTCTGATTTGTAAAAACGATCGACAGCGGGCAGGCATTTCGGCACAATTTGTAAAGAGAATCGATATGTATCTCGGCACTTAATTTATGTTTTCGTTGACTGTTTCACAGTGTATCTCGAAGTGGTTCACACTTTTTACAGCGCATACGAACGACAAACCAGTAGAGCACGACTGGCGGGACAGGAAAAGCCACTGTCCAGTGAGATTTGAAACAGCAGCTACATGGGCTGCACATTTAGCAGAGAAGTCTGCTGAGTTGGTGCCAGCAGTGCGCTTGCTGTGTGCAGTGGGGCGCGCCTCAAAACAGCCCCAGCTGCTAGTTCTGCTCTTTCCCTGCCGCTGAAAACTCTCCACAGACTGACGGGAACTCTCTCATCTCTCTCTCTCTCTCTGTCTCTCTCTCTCTCTCTCTCTCTCTCTCTCTCTATCTGTCTATCTATCTACCTGTCTATCTATCTATCTATCGTCATCCTCCTCCTCGTCGCCGTCATCAGATGAACTGGAAGCGAAGGCGAGAAACGCGAAGAACGAGTTTCTCCACCCTGAGATGCTGAACGGATAGGATCGATGACAGCCACAGTGTCCTCATCCGAAGACGAGGCAACATTTAACTCGTCGTCTCCATCATCATCCATGATGATCTGCACGTAGGACGGGATACAACCAATAATGCTTTTACTGCCACTAATGAGCAATATTAATGTAGTCATTAGCAGCAATAGTAACTTCATGAAGCGGTGTAGGTCGAGTCGTGTATGCGTGATGCGTTAAAACATCGAAACCCAAACTCGGACATTCGCTCTCCTATATGAAGATGGTATCTGTTCTTTCGGCCATGTCCGAACGAACAGATACCATTGGTAATATTGCAGCTCTCGAAGAATGAAATTACAATGAAATCCAGACCATTAGCTCCTTACAGGCGTTGATAAATATCAACGGAGACAGTTGAAAATGTGTGCCCCGACCGGGACTCGGAAGAACAAATACCGTCTTACCAATAGATAAGGCTTACCGGCCAATGATCTTCTTCAGGCCGGATGCACTCACATTGCTCAAACTCTTTCAGGAATCGGTAGACTGGCTGCCGCGAGTAATGAGTATAGTGGGTAGGGGCACTACAAATGTAGTGTGTGGGTAGTAAGTTGGGGAGCGTGCCAGAGATAAGTCCACGCAGTCGCACTGTCCTCTGCGTCCTCGGTGGCTCAGTTGGACAAAGCATCTGCCCCGTAAGCAGGAGATTCCGGGTTCGAGTCCCGGTCGGGGCACACATTTTCAACTGTCCACATTGATATTTATCAACGCCTGTAAGCAGCTAATGGTCTGGATTTCATTGTAATTACATTCGCTCTCCTCGAGCTATTGACCCCTGCCGCATATACGAGGTCTGATCAGAAAATAACCGAACATGCTGAATTACGCCCCAACGGAGATATTTAGTGATGTTGTTGTTGTTGTGGTCTTCAGTCCTGAGACTGGTTTGATGCAGCTCTCCATGCTACTCTATCCTGTGCAAGCTTCTTCATCTCCCAGTATCTACTGCAACCTACATCCTTCTGAATCTGCTTAGTGTATTCATCTCTTGGTCTCCCTCTACGATTTTTACCCTCCACACTGCCCTCCAATGCTAAATTTGTGATCCCTTGATGCCTCAAAACATGTCCTACCAACCGATCCCTTCTTCTAGTCAAGTTGTGCCACAAACTTCTCTTCTCCCCAATCCTATTCAATACCTCCTCATTAGTTACGTGATCTACCCACCTTATCTTCAGCATTCTTCTGTAGCACCACATTTCGAAAGCTTCTATTCTCTTCTTGTCCAAACTAGTTATCGTCCATGTTTCACTTCCATACATGGCTACACTCCATACAAATACTTTCAGAAATGACTTCCTGACACTTAAATCTATACTCGATGTTAACAAATTTCTCTTCTTCAGAAACGCTTTCCTTGCCATTGCCAGTCTACATTTTATATCCTCTCTACTTCGACCATCATCGGTTATTTTACTCCCTAAATAGCAAAACTCCTTTACTACTTTAAGTGTCTCATTTCCTAATCTAATTCCCTCAGCATCACCCGACTTAATTTGACTACATTCCATTATCCTCGTTTTGCTTTTGTTGATGTTCATCTTATATCCTCCTTTCAACACACTGTCCATTCCGTTCAACTGCTCTTCCAAGTCCTTTGCTGTCTCTGACAGAATTACAATGTCATCGGCGAACCTCAAAGTTTTTACTTCTTCTCCATGAATTTTAATACCTACTCCGAATTTTTCTTTTGTTTCCTTTACTGCTTGCTCAATATACAGATTGAATAACATCGGGGAGAGGCTACAACCCTGTCTTACTCCTTTCCCAACCACTGCTTCCCTTTCATGCCCCTCGACTTTTATAACTGCCACCTGGTTTCTGTACAAACTGTAAATAGCCTTTCGCTCCCTGTATTTTACCCCTGCCACCTTCAGAATTTGAAAGAGAGTATTCCAGTTAACATTGTCAAAAGCTTTCTCTAAGTCTACAAATGCTAGAAACGTAGGTTTGCCTTTTCTTAATCTTTCTTCTAAGATAAGTCGTAAGGTCAGTATTGCCTCACGTGTTCCAACATTTCTACGGAATCCAAACTGATCTTCCCCGAGGTCGGCTTCTACCAGTTTTTCCATTCGTCTGTAAAGAATTCGCGTTAGTATTTTGCAGCTGTGACTTATTAAACTGATAGTTCGGTAATTTTCACATCTGTCAACACCTGCTTTCTTTGGGATTGGAATTATTATATTCTTCTTGAAGTCTGAGGGTATTTCGCCTGTCTCATACATCGTGCTCACTAGATGGTAGAGTTTTGTCATGACTGGCTCTCCCGAGGCCATCAGTAGTTCAAAAGGAATGTTGTCTACTCCCGGGGCCTTGTTTCGACTCAGGTCTTTCAGTGCTCTGTCAAACTCTTCACGCAGTATCTTATCTCCCATTTCGTCTTCATCTACATCCTCTTCCATTTCCATAATATTGTCCTCTAGTACATCGCCCTTGTATAAACCCTCTATATACTCCTTCCACCTTTCTGCCTTTCCTTCTTTGCTTAGAATTGGGTTGCCATCTGAGCTCTTGATATTCATACAAGTGGTTCTCTTCTCTCCAAAGGTCTCTTTAATTTTCCTGTAGGCAGTATCTATCTTACCCCTAGTGAGACAAGCCTCTACATCCTTACATTTGTCCTCTAGCCATCCCTGCTTAGCCATTTTGCACTTCCTGTCGATATCATTTTTGAGACGTCTGTATTCCTTTTTGCCTGCTTCATTTCCTGCATTTTTGTATTTTCTCCTTTCATCAATTAAATTCAATATTTCTTCTGTTACCCAAGGATTTCTATTAGCCCTCGTCTTTTTACCTACTTGATCCTCTGCTGCCTTCACTACTTCATCCCTCAGAGCTACCCATTCTTCTTCTACTGTATTTCTTTCCCCCATTCCTGTCAATTGTTCCCTTATGCTCTCCCTGAAACTCTCTACAACCTCTGGTTCTTTCAGTTTATCCAGGTCCCATCTCCTTAAGTTCCCACCTTTTTGCAGTTTCTTCAGTTTCAATCTGCAGTTCATAACCAATAGATTGTGGTCAGAATCCACATCTGCCCCAGGAAATGTCTTACAATTTAAAACCTGGTTCCTAAATCTCTGTCTTACCATTATATAATCTATCTGATACCTACTAGTATCTCCAGGATTCTTCCAGGTATACAACCTTCTTTTATGATTCTTGAACCAAGTGTTGGCTATGATTAAGTTATGCTCTGTGCAAAATTCTACAAGGCGGCTTCCTCTTTCATTCCTTCCCCCCAATCCATATTCACCTACTATGTTTCCTTCTCTCCCTTTTCCTACTGACGAATTCCAGTCACCCATGACTATTAAATTTTCGTCTCCTTTCACTACCTGAATAATTTCTTTTATCTCGTCATACATTTCATCTATTTCTTCATCATCTGCAGAGGTAGTTGGCATATAAACTTGTACTACTGTAGTAGGCATGGGCTTTGTGTCTATCTTGGCCACAATAATGCGTTCACTATGCTGTTTGTAGTAGCTAACCCGCACTCCTATTTTTTTATTCATTATTAAACCTACTCCTGCATTACCCCTATTTGATTTTGTATTTATAACCCTGTAATCACCTGACCAAAAGTCTTGTTCCTCCTGCCACCGAACTTCACTAATTCCCACTAATTTAGTGATATGCAGTTGAAACTACTCCCTTGTGCATTACCTCCTTTGTAACCACGTGTTTTTGGAGTGTTGGTGTCTCGTTTAGTTTTCGTCGTATTACTATTTGATTACAGCGTGTTTAAGTGTTTGTGGCGATTCTTAAAATGTGCGTTTCTCCGGAACAACGATGGTCTCACAGTTTTGCGTGAAACTGCGTAAAAGTTTTACGGAAGCATTTAAACTTTCGATACACGCTTGCGGAGATAATGCTTAGGGTCGTACATAATGTTACAAATGGTTTTCACGATCTAAAAGTAATCCTCGACTAGTAAGGGCTTCCTCTACAAGTGATGTTCTTATGTTTAGAAAAGATGAAACAGCGATCTGTCAAGGCGTCTTACAACAGTTAGTGAAAAAAATCCGCAAAAAGAGGTCAGAGTTATGTAGATAAGGGTAGTGGTTCTTGCACCAAGACAAGGCGCCCGCGCACTCAGCTTTGTGAATGTCACTTTTGTGGGAAAAAAACAAGAAAAAAAAACCAGGTGACTGTCCTCTCGCGGCCTCCTTAGGACTTGACTCTTGCGATTTCTTCATATATCCTAAATTAAAACCAATACTGAAGTGACATCGTTTTCAGACTGTTGATGGCATCAAAGTAAATTCGTCGCAAGGTCATCTGAAAGGATCTTATCAAGCACTGCTTCGGCAAAATGGTAACACCACTGGTAAAATTGTGTGCATAGGAAAGAAAAATACTTTGAAGGGTATAAGAACTATTGATCTGTAAAATTAATAATAAAATTTTAAAATGACGAGAATCGATTATTTGAACAGATCTCGTATAGGTCGGGGAACCCGATCAGAGACAAAAGTAGCGGATGCTGGAATTCCTCAAGAATTGGTCTTGGCGCCGCTCTTGTTTACGACGTACGTTGCTGATGTGCTAATGATTGCAAATGTGCAGTTAGCGCAGTTCCTAGGAGACACTGCTTATTTCTCAGGTTGAAGACATCGTAGGTTTGACATCAGGATACTTACAGGGACAATTTGGTGTCACTGTGGAATGGTGCAGAAAAACAAAATCGAAATTAATCCGCACAAAACAACAGCGGTATATTTCTGCAAAACAGGGTTCGCACCGGGAAAGGAATATAAATATTCAAGGCCAAAACATGCCATGGAGCAAGACTATGAACAACTGACAACCAAGCATTCTTTCACTGACATGTGCAAAGCATAAAAAAATAAAGCATGCAGAATGGCGAAGGAACTTATGCAACTATTTCCAAGTCAAGAACTCAGCGTCACAACGACGATAAGCGTCTATAAAGCAGCATTTCTGCAAAAATTCTGCATGGGAGCACCTCATGGGGCCTAGGCACCAATATCAAAACACAAGTATCAAAAAGGACCAACCAATTGAAAAAAGAAAAATTATAATTATTATGTTATTTGAAATACGTGCGTGAACAACGTGTTGTTGGAAAGAGCAAATTCTAGAGCTTTACATGGTTCCCGCTAGGTAGCAGCAGTGTACGCCCTCTTCAGTTCTCGTAAAAATAGTGTCGGGAGAACAGAAAGTGTTATGTTCTACGTTTTGCGCAATGCGGGTCAGTAATAACTGTTACCGAGCGAGGTGGCGCAGTGGTTAGCACACTGGACTCGCATTCGGGAGGACGACGGTTCAATCCCGTCTCCAGCCATCCTGATTTAGGTTTTCCGTGATTTCCCTAAATCGCTTCAGGCAAATGCCGGGATGGTTCCTTTGAAAGGGCACGGCCGATTTCCTTCCCCATCCTTCCCTCACCCGAGCTTGCGCTCCGTCTCTAATGACCTCGTTGTCGACGGGACGTTAAACACTAATCTCCTCCTCCTCCTAATAACTGTTCAGCGTGACTTTCGTACTAGGTGTGGTGTGGATCCTCGTACAGCACAGAACATTAGGAGATGGCATGAACAATTCCGATAAACAAGTTGTTTGTGTAAAGTTAAATCACCGGTCCGTCCCCGAGCGTCTGACACAGACGTCGAACGCATTCGCCATAGTTTTACAAGGAGTCTGGAGAAATCCGTTCGCCACGGAGCTCGACAGCTCAACATGTCCCCGATGTCCGTCTGGCGAGTGTAGCATCGACGTTTGCACGTGAAACCATAAAATTTCAGCTACTGTAAGCTCTTCATGAATGTGACAAACAACAACGTGTGGAGTCTTGTAATTTCGTACTCGGCAAGATAGAGGACGACAGTTTTATTCCATGCTTATTTTTTAGTGACGAGGCAACATTCCATTTAAATGGAGAGGTGAACACTCATAATGTGAAAATATAGACTACGGAACAATCATATGAAGTTCTACAACATGACAAGGACTCTCCAAAATTTAATGTCTTGTGCAGTTTCACGGGAAAAGGTGTATGGTCCATTTTTCTTTGCCGAGAACACTGTTCCAGGAACCACATATTTCGGTGTGCATGAGAACTTCCTTTTGCCACAGTTGGAGACTGATTCGAACGACTTCATTTACCACCAGGATGGGGCGGCGCCACACTGGCATCTGGAAGCACGGGAATTTTTAAATCAAAGGATTACTGAACGATGGATAGGCTGCACTGGACCAAATGATTCAGCCTTACATTACTGGCCTTCAAGGTCACCGGACCTGACGGAATGTGATTTTTTGTTGTGGGAGTTTATAATAGACCCTGTTTATGTGCCTCCGTTACCAAAAACAGTGAATCAACTGAGCATCGCATAACATCAGCTGTGGGAGCTGTGACTCAAGACATATACTCGCTGCAGAGTGCGAACGATTTGAATACCGCATTGACATACGCCGTGCATCTCAAGGAGGGCATTTTGAACACTTATGAAAAGGTATAAAAAACTTTTTGAGTTTTTTGTTGCTCAAGAAACAGAATTCATTGTATACGTTTATTAGTTTCAGAAATATAGACGAGCCAAATCGGATAATTCGTTTTTATACACCCTGTATTACAAAACGAGAAATCAGATGGATCAGCTGCTTCAAGATATACGAGAATTCAAACAATGCAAGAGGAACTAAATCTGAAAACTGTTGCAAAAATGATAAAACTCAGGTCATCAAAATTAGACGAGAACCTGGACAAACAAAGCCATGAAATCAGAGTCATTCGCGAATTAGGTACCCTGGGATCGCTTAAGTTTCTCCACGGCTGTAATAGAATACTCTGTTTGTATCTCTCTCTCTCTCTCTCTCTCTCTCCGTCCAAACAGACCGCGGAAGACCTAACGGTACCGACCGACCGTTGTGTCATCATTAGCCCATAGGCGTCATTGGATGCAGAAATGGAGGGGCATGTGATCAGCACACCGCTCTCCTGGCCGTTGTCAGTTTTCATGACCAGAACCGCTACTTCTGAATCAAGTAGCTCCTCAGTTTGCCTCATAAGGGCTGAGTGCACCCCACTTGCCAACAGCTCTAGGCCGACCCGGACACTCACCCATCCAAGTGCTCTTAACGTCGATGATCCGATGGGAACCGGTGTTACCACTGCGGCAAAGCTGTTGGCTGTAATAAGATGGGCAACTGAAGTGACAAAACGCAAATAGTACAGTACAACGATTGCCCTTACTAATTACGCCCAAGAGTTTAAATAAAGAGCAACCTCACACCCTATCCTTTTACCGAGAAGTGGAGATACCGAAGATGTGATGAGGCTTCCGAAAAAATAGGCACGTGCAAGTTCGCTACTCATACATGCAACGTAAGGTGCTAAACGATTAATGTAAACATTGCATAAGCATACCTGAGTGTAGCATTCGCACGAGAATAACAAATACCTAATGCATAAGTGGGACTTGCTTCCAGTGGCTTTACAACTCAGATACATATGTGATGTGTTGAGATCTGAAATAAAGTCACGTGGCGGATGGAACAAACCCATTACTTGCTTTGTGGAATGAAAGTTGCAGTTTCTGCCAGTAATAGTTGAAGTCGGGCATTGACTTAAACATTCGAGTGACAAATTGTATAGTTATTACGTTATTATTTGTATCAATATAACCCTGGCTACCCTGGCTACTGACTTCTTTTGATGTGTTATGTTTATTGAAGGAATTATACATTTTGCAGCAGAAAATGGGATGCACTGTGTTTTATCAAAGTGCAGAGCAAGCCTATTTGTAGAAAACCAATTAATAACTTTTCCAAAGACCTTATTTGTATCATTTTCTATCGGATTTCCTTTTACTGGATTAATAATTATGCTTGTATCATCAGCAAACAGTGACAGTTCAGCATTTTGTTTCACATAAGAAGGGAAGTCATTCACATATATCAAGAGCAGGAGGGGACCCATGATCGAACCTTGTGGAACACCTAATGTAATTTCACCCCATTAGATGAAGTGGCAAATTTCTTTGAATCCCTTGAAGCATATAAAGAGACTTTTTGCTTCCTGTTCTGTAGATATGACTTAAACCACTCATATGCTGTTCCATTTATGCCATAGAATTGTAATTTCTGTAATTTCTCTGACTTAATGTCGAAAAATATCGCTGTAAATTTTTTGAAAAGTTAGCAAAATTATGGAATCTTAAGGCAAGCTTATGTGTCTAACGAAGTATTACTTCGTTTCACATATTTTTATGTGCAATTAAACACTACACGAGACTTAATCTTACTACAAAATTCGTGTTTATTCATTAAACCAGATGCAGGCAAAATCCACTAATCAGCTGATCGAGATGTTGCTTTCACTATGATGACGTCATCAGCGGTCTATACCATCTGTGGTCTAATCGTTACAACAATGGATGTGGACCGTGGCTGACGACCAATCGCTGAGCGTGCGTTTTGTTTACACTAAGACTGACCTTCACGACGAACAAACTATAGCACTGCCACTGTGGTGACCTTGCAACCAGGCTCTGTGAACAAATGTCTCTGAGCACTATGGGACTCAACTGCTGTGGTCATAAGTCCCCTAGAACTTAGAACTACTTAAACCTAACTAACCTAAAGACAGCACACAACACCCAGCCATCACGAGGCAGAGAAAATCCCTGACCCCGCCGGGAATCGAACCCGGGAACCCGGGCGTGGGAAGCGAGAACGCTACCGCACGACCACGAGATGCGGGCGGGCTCTGTGAACGATAGTGCGGCGCTCTGTTTACAGCCTTTCGCCAGGTGCCTCACTGCCTCGTAAAGCCCGCTACAATGGCGGATCTCCACGGTTATGCAAGGGCAGCGCGCGTGGCCGCCCAAGAGTACCGCTATTTGCGCGACACAACTCGGACCCGTGACCGTTCCGTTATCTCCCAGGCGACTTACCGTGTCTAATGGTAGTGGCAAGATAAAAGTTGGTGTTATCGTTTGGGTGTGCCTGAGGACAGCGTTTGTTGTTATGTCATTGGATTCCCCTTCTGTGGAACGTAAACCACAGTCGTGATAGGATGTAGAAGTGTTTTCATACAGAGCTATAACGTGGAAGGAAAAATAAGGGTGCAGTTTGTGTGCTGAGCAGACAATAATTATTAGTCGGGCAATCAGAAGAATAGCTTCACCAGCGGGAACGCAAATACACACGTAAACAATAGCAGTGCAACCGCCACTGAAACGGCGTCAATAAATAAAAGCGAAACGCCTAGATAGATGTAAGAGAGGGCTTGATGTCCCTTATCATCTGCATTTACTCAGTTGCATATAGACAGATACAACCTCAACATCTTTAATGTGATATTAGTAGCAAATGAGGCTACATAGACCACCAACATAAAAATATATTTGATCCGCACATACTCATCAAATTGCTCCACTTTTCATCCAGGTCTATATCGTTTTCTTATCAAATACAAAATCTGAATCACGAAGAATACACCACAGACACAAGTAAAATAATTGAAAGTGAAAAAAAGTACGTACAAGAATAGCACAATCACAGAGCGGCGTAGTATTTTCCACGTTAACAAACCATTACGACGGGAAAAAGAACTAATGACAGAAAAAATCTTTGAAATTACAGCGAACTGAACCCTCAGACCATTCAATGTTCTGTCAGACATTAACGCACTCAACCAACATATAACTGAATTTTGTGAAAAAAAGCGGAAAGACAAATAGCATGACATGGAGTGGGGAAATAAAAAAAATGTAAAATCGAAATGGACTCCACAAGAAAATGTTTAGAGCAGTGATTTTTCTTCGTTCTTAAGTCCAATAAAGACAAAACAAAAAGAAAATTAAGGTTCAAAAATGGTTCAAATGGCTCTGAGCACAATGGGACTTAACATCTGAGGTCATCAGTCCCCTAGAACTTAGAACTACTTAAACCTAACTAACCTAAGGACGTCACACACATCCATGCCCGAGGCAGGATTCGAACATGCGACCGTAGCAGTCGCGCGGTTCCAGATTGTAGCGCCTAGAACCGCTCTGCCACCCAGGCCGGCTGAAAGGTAAGGAAGAGGACAGGTAAACTTGAAGTGACAAGACGATCTCATATCAAAAGGATGAAAGAAATATGGACACAGAGGAAGGCTAACCAATGTGTTTAAATACTTTCCTCCGTGATAACTTGCTCAAAAATAGTGATGACGAAAAAATAAATAGAAATGAAAACACGAATAACTCGATGAGTCGTATGAGGGCGGGGAAACTCGATTACAAAAGGAACACGGAAGTGATTGTACGCCTGAAAGTGTGAAGAGAGTTTGGAAAAAAAGGAGTGACGAAACCTCTCCTATCTTTCATGGTGCTTCTAATGACTTAAGTTGATCTCCAAAATGCTGTGCTGGCATACTGACGTGATGCACTAGCATAGATATTGTGCCAAATGGCGCTCAGACTGAGAAAGTTTTCAATCCGTTAAAACGCTCTCACTGTCAGCCTGCTGATTTATAATTATCCCAGTCCGCAGCGACATTGTACGTGCACTTTCACTTGTCGCAGTGTGAAATATTTCCTCATTAAAATCACCGGCGACACGCAGATATTGGGGCGACAAGCTCGCTGATGGGTGTTCAATTATATTTCGTTGCGACGCATTGTTACCAATTTTCCCAGTACAAGGTGCACGGTGCGTTTTACTTTTCTGCGCTACAGCACAGTCGCTTTCATTTTAGCATTGATTGTATTTTGCCCGGTAGACGATTCCCATACACATTAGGGGAAACTGATATAGCATGTGAATGCAGAGCTGTTATAAACCGCTCATTGCGTAATGTTAAGTCATTCTATATTCTTCCGCAGTGAATACAGTGGCGTTAATGCAGCACGAACTGCGCAAGTAATGTGTAGTGGACTAAACTCCGTGCAACATTAAATGAGGCGACTTAAAGGTACCGTCCTTACGAGATTATATCCGGATAAATTTTTCATCTTCATCTGCGGACACACATGCAGGAAAGGCATGTTTTATAAACTAAGTGTGTTCCACGTAACACAGACACCGTAAACATCTCGTATTCAGTTCAGTACAGCGGTACGAGGCTGGGAGCGAGTGCTAATACGCTGAGGTGTGGGTACTTCTCTGTGTGGTTGATACTGTTTGTTATTTACCTAGTTCATGAACCAACCATTATGAGTACAGTGCGTGTTAGCGTTAGCGAAAAAATGAAAGAAGGTACGAAAAATGTGATAAATGTAAAGTATTAGACTGACGTGACGGCGCAGTTTCACTTCCGCTACTACACAAATATACCAGCGTAGTACCACAAGCCTGGTAAATTTCTGCTAAATGGCAGATAACTTTGTTAATTCATTTTTTTTTTCTTATTGCTGCCTGTTACTTTAGGACACGCCATATCATCCTCAGTTGAGACAACAGAATGGTTGATATAAATTCCCTACTACCTAGAACTGTACTTCTACGTATCTTAGCTGCATTGCACACTTCACTTGGTTGGCAGCGGGTTCATAAACTTCATAGAACTATGTGACTGGTAGTGGTTATTATTCTACGCCCTATAAAGGAACAGTCGCAGAGTTCAACTACATCCATTATGGATAAAATACGTTCAAACGACCATTTTCAGAACATTTCTCGACCGTTCCACCCTCGCATAGCACGTGGTAAAAAAATGAATACTTACAGCTTTCCGTGGGACCTCTGATTCTCCTATTGTTTGCGATAGCTGTTCCTCTCTATATGGGTGGGAGGCAACAAAATATTTTCTTTTTTCGATTAGTAAGTTGATGATCGAAATTTCGTGAAAAGATCTTTCCTCAGAGAAAGATGCATGTGTTTTAAGGACTGCCACTCCAAGTCGCGTGTCATACTCGAAACACCGTCTCCCTTTTTCGCGATAATACAAAACGAGCTTGACCTTCTTCGAAATTTTCGATGGTCTCCGTCAATCTTTTCTGATAAGGATCCCATACCGCTCGGCAGTACTCCAGAAGAGGAGGGACAAGTGTAGTGCAGCCAGTCTCTTTAGTAGATTTATTTCATCTTCTAAGTGTTCCGCCAATACGAATACCGTCTACTTCGCCTTCCCCACAACACTCTCTATGTGATAATTCAGATTAACGTGGTTTGTAACTATAATACGTGGGTATTTAGTTGAATGTACCACCCTTAAATTTGTTTGATTCATCATGTAACCGAAATCTAACGGATT